>NC_138225.1:11727450-11892722 GCF_964197995.2 Scardinius erythrophthalmus | reverse complement strand
CACCCACGAGGGGGAAAAAACACAACAAAATACAAAACAACAACTTGGAAACAAACATACCAGAAGGGTCAAGGGAAAACAAGAGACGTGTACAAGACAACGATCCGACACAGACTGCAAACACAAAGGAACTTATAAAAGGGACAAATCAGGCAGGTAATAAGGAACAACAGGTGGGGCAAATGAAACCAATAATGAGATAACAAGGAGGGTGGGGTCAAACAGTGACAGGAACACAAACACCACATGTGCTACACAAGACAGGACAGGCATGTGACAAACCTTTTCTTATCCTATCCTTGATCGGATTAAAAAACAAAACTGGAATGGACTGCGCATGTGCAATGACGTAGAAATGACGTAATGACAAATGACGCGAGGAACGAGTTGTTGTTGTTGTTGAATGAAGTGTTATAAATGACTGTCGCGTCATTCTAAAAATGTCCTTCCACTCATCATCTGTGAAGTGGAGCAGGACAACGTCCCACCAGTCCTTGTTTCAGACACTCATCCACAGACGGTGCGGGAATGGCTGTTTTTACTGCTTGATAAATAGGCTATAAGCAGCACACCACTATGGTTCATGTGCTTGTCGTCTCCTATTTAGGACCCAAAATAGATTAATATTAAGTCTGCTCTTTAAAACAAAGAAAATAAGCAATTTAGTAGAATAATGTGCGCAAACCAAGGGAAACTCAGTGCGCGCATGTCAATAAAATCATTTCAAATTTGAAGCGTGTGACGTAGAAATGCGCACATCAAGCCGATCGCTATATTTAGTGTTCATGTAAACACTGCGTTCAGATTCATAAATGGTAATGAATTGATTGAAACAAAAGGTGTCCATGTAAACGTAGCTACTGACAACAGACTAAAAATAGTAATGCCAAACCTAGAGAATAGTGTGAGTGCCACAGAGGAAAGTTAAAGTTATGGGAATCTCACCTCGGCTATTTCCAAGGCCATTGAAAGGCAGATGCAGATGCAGTGTGTGTGTGTGTGTGTGTTAATAAAGTCTGCAGAATCTTGCTAAGGTGAGGAATAGTTGAGTCAGCAGACAGGAACAGAGGACAGAGGTTTATCAATAAAAAATGCACACATACTCGTACACATATTATTATATACTTTACTGTATACTTAAGTACATAAGTGCACACCTAAACAGAGGTGTTTAATATGTATTAGCTTACTAATGTGTTGTTGAGACAACGCTAAGAAAAAAGTATGATCTACACCCCCATGGGGTTGCTTTTCTAAATTTGGATGTGGAATTAACACAAAATATTAATGTAACTCATTTGCTAGGGATTTTATACCTGGTGGTAGTTGATTATTTATTAAACGAGTAATAAAAATGCAGTATGTTATCATTAAGGGGCTTAATTTTCTAAATTAAAAACAAAAATATGTGTTTGAGCATAATTTGTATAAAGTTATATTAAGAGAATAAGTATATGGGTGTGTTGTTTAGGCTCAAATCCTGTGTTCTTGATTTCCTTAGAGTCCAGTATGGGGAAGGCATTAATTTCATGGTGGTGAAGCCCAGTAATCTGGCAGCGTGGGAAATCAAGCAAGAAGTAGTGCCTGGCTCCTCCTCCCTGTCCATGTTCTGCCAGCGGAAGGCCAGCTCCTCCAATGAGAAGTAAGTACTGTTATGATGTCATTCCCTGCTTACTTTTTCAAATCGAGTTCATGTGGATAAATAGCTAATTATTTTATTACTGTGTGATTTTATGTTTAATATTTCAGCCATTTTTGATAAATCTCACAAAACACTTGATTACATTTCACCCAAAAGTTAAAAATATAGAAACAAAGAATTATATTTTGTTTAAAAAAGTAGTCTGGTTTTAGTCTGTGGCATAATTTTCATAATTAAGCACATTTCACCTCAGTTCTCATTACCATATTGTGAAGATTTCATTCTTATTACTGTAAGGTGAACATTTTTTTCAGTCAAACATCATTAAATGTAAAGTGATAGCATGCTTAAAGTAAAATTTGATAATAGGAAATAGTAAAAATAATTGTATAACTATATTAAAGTACAAAATACTGAAATACAGTCATGAGAATCATTGTCGTGGGAAAAAATGCTTAATTTTCATGAAAACATAAATGTAAAATCAATAATATTTTATGCTCTGTCACAGAATATATGTAGCCTGACTACGTCAGACTTCCTACTTCCGCTCAATTTCATTTCGCTTCTGTAGTCAGTCTGAGATAGCAGCCTATCTTTCAGTTTTCCAGCGGCCTTCGGACGGCCGGGCCAATCAAAGAACAGAGGGCGGGCTGAGAACCGTGACGTAGACGCTGATTGTACCGTGGATGCGTAGATTTACTTCACATAATCTGCAAAAGTCGTTCACAGCCATGTTTACTCCGGTATTTCGCTCGATGGTTTTGTTTTCGCATCATACATGTGTTTACAGTGGAAGTTAGATGCGGCTGAGCATGCGCATAACACACGCCATAACCAAACGTCATGTGATTGGCTTACGGGTAACCAATGATTTAAAACTTAAGACAAGCGACCCCCCGCGAGAGAGAAAACACTTCTCTATTATGCCATTCCAGACTCTGTCTACGAAGCAAAGCGAAGTAGCAGAGTTTGGTATTGCCAGGCTAGAATATATGGTGCATCACTTGAAATTTCACACCATTTAGTGGTCTTATGGTTTTTTTGTTCTGTTAACTTTTTTCCCCCCACGTTTGTACAATGAGGTTGGAGTGTTGGGGACTGTTGTAGAAGAAATGATTAGCTCCAAGGCTTCGTAATTTGGGCTCCTATTTCAGTTTCTGCCACTCACTGGCTCTTTTCTTCCTTTGAGGAGAGAAAACTCTTCACTGTAACAAATTCCACCTGAGTGCTTTTTAATCACCGCGCACACTCTTTGATTGATTAGGCCTCGCGAGTCATCCTCCGTGGATTTTCTGGTGCATTCGCCGTGTCTCCAACATCTCCTCTGCTTTCTCGACCATTCAGCGATTCCTTGGCAGCCTCCTCAGCCCCGCTGTCCTCCTCCTGTGCAAATTAGCTCCTCGCATTCCCCCTCGTCTTCCCGTAGCAGTCACCCTCATGACGGCGCCGCCGTTAGCACCGCTCTAGGTTAGCTCCCCAGGCAGCGTGAGGAGATGGGTTAGGAGAGAGGAACGCCGGAATGGGAATTCTAATAGACGTTTCTGCGATTTATGGGAGTCCGTCCTGATATCCAAAGCATGTAGAAATCTCCCAACGGCATGCGGAGTGAGAAATTTACGACCCGAGCGTCACCCTAAAGCTGTCATCGTCGCCGGTAATTGCTCGGCTCTCGTACTCATGTGGTTTTTATACGGTGGGGAAAATTGGTTCCTGCACTTAAATGCTTCTCTGATTCAGTTGTTGCTGTGAGTCACACGCTGACAGGAGAGATGGAGGGAGAGAAGATGAATAATAAGAGAAAAAAAGAGTTGGTTTTATTAGTGTATTCTGATCACACGTTCTACCCTGGCAAAAACCAGTGAGAGAAGAAGAGACAGTTGTTTTTGCCATTAAATAAACAGAGGGGTGACGCGCTTTCCTTTTTTATCTCACTGTCCTGTGGCACATTCCATGAAAACGTTACACTTTGTGTTCCGTTACTTTTCTTCCCCATGTGTTGTTGTAGTAAGAACTAGATAATATATGCTGTTTTTTATGTTATATAAAAATTAGCTAGTTTTAAACATGTCAAATGTCTGTATCCCCTTCAAGAAGGGGCTTTGAATCTGACGCATCTCAGAGGTATTGACTGTATCCTACAATTAAAATCATATAATGTCATAATTTTCACAAAATCTGTTGAATTGATATTTAGGTCACTGTAGTAAAATACTATTTTTGCTGCTTACTATTTGATACACTACAATTCAAAATTGAAGTAAGAAAGATAAAAAAAAAAAAAAGATTGCAAGACATTTATAATATTACAAAAGATTTCTGATTTAAATAATTGCTTTTGAAATGACTATTCTTCAAAGAATCCAGAAAAAAAATTTGTAGATTTGTTTTCTACATTGATAATAATAGGAACCATTATTAATAATTAAGCACCAATAATAATTGATTATAATTGCGCACCAAATTAGCATGTTGGAAAGATTTCTAAAGGATCATGTGACACGGAAGACAGCTGAAAATTCTGCTTTGCCATCACAGGAATACATTTCTACACTTTGTGGAAATGGTCCACATCTGTCCCTCTTCTTTTCAGAGTGGTGTTTTAAACACAATGGTGATATTGCATCACAAGTCTACAATAGTGAGATAGTTAAGCTATTAGATCCTCTGTGTCACCCATCACAACACACTCTCCCCAGCTTGTATTGTTGACTGCGTCTCTTCAGATTGCTGTAATACCTTTGGATGTTTTCGGCAGGCGTTATCAGTCTAACTGTTAGAACCTGGAGAAATCTAAACAGAGAGAGAGAGAGAGAGAGAGAGAGAGAGAGAGAGAGGGAAGGAGTTTAGGGATGACAGTCTACAGAAAGGAGGAGAGAAGACTAACGCTCACTGTATTGATTTACTGCCACACAGAAGCAGGCAGAATGTATTTCCCCCGGTTGCACAGCCACAACTAATGAAAATATGGGGAAATAAAATTAGAGAAGTCTATGGGTCATTGAGAGCAGAGATAGAGGGTATGTAGAGCACAGAAGTCACACACATGCTGGGTTTTGGCCTAAATATGATAATGTGATTAAATGTGATAATGAAAACACAAATACTATCTCACTCACTTAAAGGAGTAGTTCACTCACGCTCATGTCGTTCCAAAGTGATTTTCTGTCTTCCACTGAACACTGCTAAAGAAGTTTAGCAGAATCTCTGATTCAAAGAATGTGAATGGCGGACACTATTAAGTTCCATGTACAACAACAACAAAAAAAAGCACCATAGTAATATTGTATAGTTCAGAAGACTTTGAATTAGGGCTGTCAAAAGATTAAACAATAATCGATAACCTCATATTCGATAATACAGTTGTTTGTGATTTACTGGATAAGGATTACGGATAAGGATTTTAAAAACATATTTGTACTCCACTCCATAAAATATTTTGGAGCTTGGCATAACTAGAAATACGTATACACATTATAAGTATGGCCATGGATTTTGACAATTTTAATAATTTACATGATTTTTCTAGGCGTAGAAATCACACTTTTACAATCAGACATGTATCCAGGTTTATTCAGGGGTGAATTAAAATATGAAATATCTTGATTAATAGATATTTTAATGCTTGTTTTGTCTTATTTTACATAATTTGAAGTATTACATAATTTAATTTAAGTAGTACATAATTTCTTTCTTTCTTTCTTTCTTTCTTTCTTTCTTTCTTTCTTTCTTTCTTTCTTTCTTTCTTTCTTTCTTTCTTTCTTTCTTTCTTTCTTTCTTTCTTTCTTTCTTTCTTTCTTTCTTTCTTTCTTTCTTTCTTTCTTTCTGTCTGTCTGTCTGTCTGTCTTGCTTGCTTAATAATACAAGTGACTGTGGTAAACTGTAGGGCAGTGAGGTGGTCAGTCTAGGCTACGTACTACATGACTAATGCATCATGTTTACAAAAACTCAGTGTGTTTATGCGCTGAAGGCAACAGTCTGATAGGGAGGGAGAGGAACGGGGTTAATAGGACAGAGGCAACAGGACACGTGAGTGGCTAGTGATTCCTGTCTCCATCTCCATCCGAGAGAGAGAGAGAGAGAGAGAGAGAGAGAGAGATAATGGGTTGTATACCAGAGTGCTCCACTGAAGCATACTACTGTAGAATGGGTAACCCCTCACCCCGCAAAGTTTACAGCTACATGTCAATGCACACTAACCGAATGCTTTAGACACAAGGCTAAAGCCACTCGTATTGCAAGAGGAAATATTTACACTCTTTTGCTTGGTTTGAACGCTTGCAGAACAACAAGATGTGTGTAATTTCTGCGGAAAAAACATCAGACAAAAATTACACACTTGACACTTCACCATTAACTTTTCAGTTCTGTAACAAGTATAAACAGGGCTTGGTAATATAACAAAAAAATATATCTTATCTATATATTATGCTTTTTTAATTCTATTTACCTTTTAATAATAAATTTTATTTAAATGTATCTACATACATTTTTAGCAAAACAATTTAACATAGAAAAAATGCCATGTGCCAACTGTATGTAGTGAAACTAGCCAGTTGTTGAATCAGAGTGTGCTGAACAACATGATGTGTGTAATTTCTGCAGAAAACAACAGACACAAATTATACACTTCACCTTTGACTTTTCAGCCTTGTAACAGGTATAAATAGGGCTGTATCTTCACATACTTCGAAAACATTTAAAAATGGTCAATAAAACCAATCGCCCTACAAGTATAAAACATATATTTTTCTTTCTATGCTGAGATGCACTAACATATAAGCATTAAATCATTAGCACAATATCACAAATGAATATGAGACAGTTAATTGTACATGGATGATCTGAAAAATATTTGTCCCCAGAGCACTTTTGAGAGGTGAATGTGCATGTGTGTTTGTATATGTCCACTGGCTTTAGAATCGTAAAAGGGCTTAGTATCTGGAACCTCACTGTGGAATAAAGTATGAAGTTATTACTCGCTGTACTTAAAAAAAAAAAAAAATTCATTCAGATCATTTGACTACAACTCTGTGAATCATTCTAAATCAAGGGCAAATCTGCTGTGGGTTTATAAAGTCCATTCATAGTGTTGGATACTCCGGCCATAAATTGCTCTTTGAAACACTCTCCAGGGTTAAATTACCAATTGTCCTGGTAGATTTGTGTTTGTGTGCACGTGTAGGAGAGAGATGAAACATTAGTAAAGGCCCTGGGAGAACTATCACTGACTTACAGCTTACCCTGTGTGTGTATTAGCTGTGTACCATTTAATATTTTACTACAAAAATAGCTCCACAGAGAACAGTGCACAAATGAGGCTTACTGACACAAAGAAAGAATAAATAATCTTACACATAACTGTATATGCATCCCTCTGGGCTTCTTCGCCCGAAAACGGGCGAAAACTTGAACGTTTCGAATTGTTTAATTTTTTTGCTTCATCGGATGGGGGTGAAACTTGGTGACTTTTCTTTTATTACCTATATGAACACACAAAAAAATCAAGGAGATGATTCTGATATGTTAAAGGGTCGTAAAAAAAAAAGTCACACTTAGCTTCCTCCCGCCCGAAAACGGGCGACATAGGAAATGAATGGGAAATACGAAAAAATAGGAAAACTCAGAGAAACTTTTGGTGGTACAAGCTACAGATCAGCCACTGTGCTAAAAAAAGTGTACAGCAATGAAGGGGTGACACTCTAGAACATCAAGAGTGCAAAAAAGACACCCTCCCCCCCACACACACACACACCCACACACACAAACACACACACACACACACAGAGAAATGAACTGGTAAGACTGAAACAGCAAATTTTGCCCCAAACTATATAAAAAATGATATAATCATAATAACTCCAAAACTATAGCAAGGAGAGTCAAAAGGTAGGTATCGTTTGAAAGAACTCTTTTTAAATTTTTTGAAAATATAAATTACATTACATTTGGACATTGTCCCGCCAAGAAACGGTGGATAAAAGACAATATATATATATAATTTTTATTATGATTTTGCATATCTTTCATATTTGTCATGGAATAACTCAGGAAGGAAATAAGGTAGGAGGAAAATTCTTTTTTAGTGAAGTCCCCCTACATGTTAGCTGCATCTGGATAAAAAAATAATAATTTTTGGATAAAGGAATCAAAAATTACAGCATTTTGAAAAGAGACAGCCTTTTTGTACAGTCTTTCACACCCCCTCATGGGCAATTTTTTCTCCATGAAGAATATCTTGTCATAAAAGCAATAGATTATGTTAATTTTGGGCTCATTTTAATTGTAATAATATGCTGTAAAAAATGAAGTGCCATTTTCAATTATCTGAGAATGTTTCATGAGCTGTATGATGTTTTTGACACATTGCAGTACATTATTTTATAGATTATGAAAAAAAGAGAAATTCTATGTATCAGCAAATAACTCAGCAATACTTAAGAGTTTTTCAAAGTGGATACATTCACTGTAAAGTTCAGACTCTAAGCTTTCAAATGACATCAACTTTGTGTTTATCAAGGCAAGGTTTTTGAAAAATATGGTAATAAATATTTTCGCAGCTAGGTGGCGCCTGCTGGCGGTACACTTGGTTTTAGAGGGATTACTCAGCACTCGTTAGGAATTAATACATTTAATTAGATGCATTAAAAAGCTGAGATTCTAAGCTTTAAAATGATATATAATTTGTGTTGTTCCATTCAGTGGTTGATTAGTAATAAATTGTTTTCTTTCCGAATGGGAATAAATCAAATAAATAAATAAAAAAGCTATAGGCCGCCTATGGGCGGTTATAGGACATGACACAAATTAATAAATTTTGAAGCCACTAGGTGGCGCTCTTCTCACTTGAAATATTTTTTTTTTTTAGGCCTGCACTCTAATTTGATGTGAAATGTTGCATTTATTGAAAAATAAAATAAAATAAATAAAATAAAAATATATATATTAATTCTAATGGAAAAAATAGCTCATAAAAATTACATAATTAATGCAAAGTATCATAAAAAATTCTAAAAATTCTATATAATAATCAGAAAACATTATAGAACAAAACAATATTTGAATGGTTATCCTAGGACAAAGTTAAGTACAATTTTAAGGCTTCGCCCGTTTTCGGGCGGGAGGAAGCTAAGTGTGACCCAATTATGAAGAAGCCCAGAGGGTTAAAGGTCCAGAGCTCATTCAGACACACACATACTGTATAATAGTGTGTTTAAAGAATAAGGCTGGATCCATATTTTTCATGGGGGGGTGGTAGACCCCCCGAAACTACTAGTGTTACGGATTCGTTGTGTTGTCATAGACGCGGCGTGCATTAGGCGGTTGTTTGTATCTGTGCAGTACTAGAGTGAGCTGAAATGACAAGAGTGCACATACATTTGGTAAATAAATATAAACAACATTTATTTACACATCACACAACTATTTACAACATACTTCACTGTGTGATCACTGGCACAATGTACAATTGTGGTTTTTGCATTTAATTTTCTTAGGACTTTTGAAAAACATTTCAAGGGTCTCCTGATATGGGAAGTCCCCAACTGGGGGTCCATTGATGGGGGTCCATCCTCATGCAGGCCTCAAGATGTTCCCCCTTCAGCCTGTTTTTTGGACTATTAAACTAATAAACAATTATTAAACTTATACAACATTCAAAAATATACATTTCTATGACATGTTTTTTTTCGCCACACAAATTCGCTGTTGTGTTTTTTCTGGTAATCAAATGAAGACTTAACATTAATTTAATCTCTTTTAAATATGAAATTAAACAAACTTTTTGTCAAACAACGTGCTGCACAATGAGCTTTACTGTTCAAATTAAAACATGGAAGAAACATTTTGAGTTTTGCACGTAGATGTGAATTTGAAAACTTGTACAATAAATATTCGTACTTGTACGTGAACATTTACACTCACAGCTCCAATGTGAAAACCTGTAAAATAAAAATCTGAAGTTGAATGTTGAAATTTGCACTCGCAGACAATAGTCACAAACCTGTATTCTGAATTTGAAGCTGCAGACAAGTAGTCACAAATGTATAAAATGCCATTCACAGAAATACAATGACAGACACAAACTTGTAATATATATTTGTATTTAATCTTACATTCACATTCGCAGTACAACCTCAAATAGGCACTTGCAACTTCTCAAATCTGTTACTGCAATTTCAAATTTCGCGCCTTGACTTTTGCTACTCTTTTCGCGATATATTAGGTGCAAAACTAACTTGTGCACTTGAAACTCAGTGGCGGTGAGAGAGAAAGGGGGAGGGAGCGGGGGATGTTCAAAGGAGCCGTTTTATTGGTTGGCGCCTAGCCAATGAAATGGGACTTCTATTTCACGCGGTGATGTCACGAAACCCGCGTCCTCTGGGACGCTCTGAAACACTAACATGGCTTAATGCATTAGACTGATATTAAAAGAAATAAATTATATTATCAAACTCAGTAAACACCATACTAATAATGCATACTACATAAAAGCAGATGAGCATGAACAGATCTGCTTTTCTGTAGTATGCATTATTAGTATGGTGTTTACTGAGTTTGATAATATGCTACAATGGTAGGGGAAACACTGAATCCTGAAAAAAGTGTCAAGGTTTCCTATATTAAGCAGCAGACAACTTTTCAAAATGTATAATTATAAGAGATGCTACTTGAGAACCAAATCAGCATTTTAGAATGACTTCTGAAGGATCATGCGACACCAAAGACTTTGGATTTGCCATCACAATTCATTTTAAATTACATGTTCAAATTTATTAAAGGGGATCTAGTATGCAAAATGCAGTATTGGTGAGCATAAGAGACTAATTTCAAAACCATAAAAAAATATAAAAAACTTCTCAACTCCAACCTTTATTGTTTAGCTAAATGTTAATGCCTACATGCAAATGCAAACAATGGACAATAAAGGAGTCTGTTATCAAGACATATGCACCAATGGTGTAGTGATTTAGTATACACTTAAAAGCATATAATTTCACACCATCAGAGAAGTAAAATGCATAGTATTCTGTAGATTTGCAGCCTGTTTCCTTAATAGTGCACGGGATTTGTGGGATATTGTGGGAATATAATTAGTATTTGTGTCCAGGGAGGTTACATGCTGTTTTATTCTTAGGCCATGGATGTGCAGGAGTGTGAAAATCCCTGGTGTGTGGCCGCAGATGCGTCTTCAGAATTGAAGCAGCTGAGGGGCCTGTGTGTCTTATTTGTGTGTATGTGTGTTTGCTTAGGGGCTAAATCTGAACACAGGTGTGTCTTTTTTAATCCCACTCTTTATTAAGGACAGAGAAAGAAATATTTTTGGGCCACCCTCTAGCACCACATCACTTCCTAACGCACACAGACACATATATGCAGAACATTTTAGCTGCAAACTTCTGAAACGCATTACCTCACTTGCTAAGTGTCTCTTCTTGGATGAACGTAAGTAAACAGCAGCTAATTTCTTCCCTGCCCCTGAGACTTCGGTTTCATACGTGACTGATTTCAGATGTGAGCACCCTGAGGAAAACTGTTAATAGATTACACAAAGTAAACTGCCCCAGATCCTTTAGTCTCACACTTGGATTGGCTAATTTGTAGATGATAGAAAGATGAATTAATTGAGCTTATACCATGGTCTGTCTGAATACTCGATTCTCAGTAAAAATGTTTAATGCACAGGTAGTTCCAAGTCAGTTGATTCACCTTTCTATATTAATGCACTGTTTTCACTGAAGCGCACACACACATATGTCACTCGCACACAGAGAGCGGAGATCGCGCTGCACACACACAGAAACATTCAGGAGCTCAGAAACTTGTTATCGACACTGCCCCGTGACTTTTAGTAATAAAATAGCTTCGCTACTGAATTGCTACTTTATATTTCTCAGCAATGAGGGAGATACATTTCATTTTTTGAAGTAATTAAAGTCATAGCTTCATTGTTAATGGAGAGAGAGCCTCTGAACAGACACAGGTCTCTCTCTTAATAATTAATTCAAATACATGCTGTAGTTCATTCATTCAAATAAATGTAATCTTATGCACTACCCAGCTAGCAAAAAGTCGTCTATTAGACGTTGAATAGACGTAAATCTTCAACGTCTAATTACGGTCCGCTGAAGGTTGAAAATGAAAATTGAAAAGACGTCAAATTTGTCCGACTTTTCAACGTTGAAAACAGGTCAATCTTCAACGTCTAATTACGGTCCACTGAAGGTTGAAAATGAAAATTGAAAAGACGTCAAATTTGTCCGACTTTTCAACATTGAAAACAGGTCAATGTTCAACGTTTACTCGATGCCTATTGACAATTGTCAATTCTCAAGTCCCAACACATTACAGATTTACATTTACATTTGGCAGACGCTTTTATACAAAGCAACTTACATTGCATTCAAGATACACATTTTGTCAGTTCTTGCTTTCCCTGGGAAACGAACCCATGACCTTGGCGTTGCTAGCGCCAACACTCTACTGTTTGAGCTACAGGAAAGCTACATTAACATGCCATTAACCTGACATTAACATGCCAATTAACATTTTACATTTAAACAAATAAGAGCGAATAGCTTTATTATACTTAAAACAGCACATTTTAAATAAAATATAGTGCAATAAAACACAGATTTCACATTCCAAAAGCACATTCCAAGAGTCAACACAAAACACAACTCAGAAAATTTACAATACAAATGTTCACACTTTGCGACCTCCACCTCCAACTCTCCCGGGAGCATGTTTAAGTTTCTCAGCCATAGCAGCCCTGATTTCAACTTCTGTGGCAGTTTTACTCCACTTCACTTTAATGGTGCATTACTGCCGCCAGCTGGGGTGTGGTAATTCTTTCCAAGTATGAATCCTCATTGCACGTACAGTTTCAATGTATTTTTTTATAACTTTGACGGAATATGTAAAACTCTTTAAATTTATTTGAGATAATAATGCACATGGTTTGGTAATTTGTTTTCTCCGTTGTTTTAGCATGTAGGCCTATAACAGACTATCCTAGCTGTCTTAGATCAGTTGATAACACGTAGTCAAACAGTCCGGACGAAACTACTTAGTTGAAATCACGTCGTAAACCAGTCCAAGGCGGACCGACTTATTTTCAACCTTATTTCAACGTTGAAAGACGGTAATTGTTTTAGTCAAACAGTCCGGCCGAAACTACTTAGTTGAAATCACGTCGTAAACCAGTCCAAGGCGGACCGACTTATTTTCAACCATATTTCAACGTTGAAAGACGGTAATTGTTTACTGGGTACTTTATCTCTGTGTCTGATTAAAAGCGGGCAGAATGCTAGATCTAACAAGCCGTAACTGGCGAAAATAACCGTCAGATTTACCCTTCTGGTAAAATATTGCGCTGCAAATATCAATAACAGCTTTAAGCAGTGATGCATTTAAAAAAATATAATCCTATATAACACACTCACAAGAACGAGGGAGAAACGCGGAAGAAATTTTTTATTTTTTCTCTAATAATATATTCATTACATTTACGAGCACTACAGTCTCTGAACAAATGACGCGTCAGTTTAACAGAAAGAATGAAGGCTGATTTATACTTCTGGGTTGGACCTACGCCGGAGCCTCTACGCTATAGACTACGCGTTGGTTTTCATTTATATTTCTGCGTCGTTGTCTGCGTTGACGCGCAATTACACATGCAGAGGGAGCATGTGAAACCCGAGGGAACGGTTCTAGCAGACCAATCACAGCGCTTGCGTCTGCGTAGAATTGATGTGTTGTTATTTTTGGAGAGGTGCGCGTTAGGGTACCTTGAAGGGTATCGCACACTACACACAGTCTACGACGTAGCTACGGCGTGAGTTTAACGCAGAAGTATAAATTGGGCTTTAAGGCATAGTTACTTTTTTGTCCGTTGTTCTTTGAATTTTGGTCTACATCATTGTCTTCTGTGTATCAGAATAATTCCTCCTGTCATCACGCTCATGATCAGACGTACGGCTGCATCAGTGACCTTATTTGGACATATATTTCATTTGAAGAAGACGTGCAAGAGAACTAGAGTATATGAAATATGTCCATAAAAACTTGAAACGCACTTGCTCTAGTCCGTATATGAACTATATTATCCGCGTTACGAGCGTTGTTGAACTCATTGCGGCGCTTCCGCGCAGAAACCGCTCACATTAATGGTATGGAAAAGAGCAACATCAACATTTTGTTAAACAACTACTTTTGTGTTTCATGGAAGAAGGAAAATCAGTTTAGAGTTGCATGAGGGTGAGTAAATGATGACAGATGTTTAATTTTTGAGTTAACTATTCTTATAATTGTATTCTTATCTGACAACCGTGCACATTCAGTATAGGCCTACTCTAAGTACTCCCAAATGAAAAACTTTTAAAGTTTATTTTTTACTGTTCCTGGGCAGAAGGGTTTGAACAGGTCTGTGAGTAAGACCTCTCAGCTTAAAACAGGATAAGTAGGGTACATATGTAATGCAGAAACAGTAATTTTAGGAATTATGCTTGAGAGTTTGTTCATGACTCAAGCTTAGGCACACATTTTCAAACTCTGCAGCAGATTTGTCTCAGGCTTTAGAGCTGGCAAAACTGAGCAGGATTTGTCAAAACAGGAGCCATGGACTTGCTGCCTTCAGAAGTAGCCCACTGGTCAAATAATTCATATATTACAGGGGGCTTAAACTACCACACACTATGAAGATAGATTTGTGCGGGAACTCAAATGTTTTTATCATTAAATCTAGCCCAAAAATCATTCTTGCATTTCGCATTCCATTTGCATGGTTTCCTATTCTATAATCATATTAATAATAGAATATGTAACTTGTGTGCAATACGTAATTAATAATTTATTGTAAATTAAAAATGACTACATTTTTACATACATAACATTTAATTAAATTAAGTTGTTTAATTTCAGCTTAATGAAAATAATTACAAACACATAATCGCATCTGTTCAAATTAACATTTGTGTACCGTATGAATACTCTTCCGTTCATAAGTTTGGGGTCGGTAGGATTTATGTGTATGAAAGAAGTCTCATGTGCTCACCAAGGCTGCATGTATTTGATAAAAAAATACAGTAAAATCAGTAATATTATTACAAATTAAAATAACAGTTTTATTTGAATATATTTTAAAATGTCATTTATTAATTCTGAATTTTCAGCTGCCATTACTCTAGTCTTCAGTGTCACATGAAATCATTCTAATATGCTGATTTGGGGATGAGGAAACATTTCTTGTATACATAGACAGTTTATGTAACCTAGGTGATGACTACTTCTTGCTCATACTTTGCATCAATTCTGTAATTCATGTCAATCAGACTTCTAATCCTAGCTCTCAGTGCACCACCACCTTGATGAAATCCAATCACAGGTAGCCACTAGAGACTGAGATCAGGTGTAAACAGCAATTTGTCTCGACTGACCACTTGTAATTGGATCACTAGAAACAGATGTTAACACAAGAAAAAAAGCTGTGTTTGATTAGGTGTGTTTAAATGCGGCCTTCCTCTTTCTGTTTTGTATTAAGTTCAGTGTTGTTGAATGGGTTTAATGGAGGAGAAATCAGAGCAGGTAAAGAATGTTATTCCCAAATTCATAATGTTAGAACCAATTAGCATTATAAATGGCTCCTTTAGTCTCAAAGGGAAAGAGAGAGAGAGAGAGAGGCAGTCCCTGCCTGCTTGAGAGTTTCTTCTCCTCTTGTTAGACATGTACTTGCTATGTCTGTGTATCAGTGGGGAAAAATTCTGAATTTAAGAATTGAGTTTCATTAACATAACTTGTTGGAACTGAAAATGAATTGGCCACTCATCACTGGAAGTTGAATACGAATTTGAACTGGAATTAATTGCAGTTCAAAGAATTCCAGCAGTCCACAGATGATATATACACACAAACACATATTGTGACGGAACGGCTGCCTCCCCCTTATTATCAGCGCCACCCCACCCCTTAAATAGCCGTCCCCTCGCCAGGTTCCCAACAAGAGTGTGTGTGTGTGAGAGAGAGGAGGGGTGCGGTAACAACCAGGACTGGCAGCACGTGATGAGGCAAACCTGAATCGTTTGGAGCTTCATCATCACCACTGTTAAATGCCAAACGTGTCTCTCCTAAAGCATGCATGCTGGTGTCCTTGTTGGTCCAGGAAGGGGAACATGGAGAGATTCCCGCACCAGCATGTGGACTGAGTTGCCGGACCCGCAGTCCAGATGGGAAGCACACATTTAAGCTGACGGGCTATGATGCCGGTCTGCCAGTTGCTGCTGTCGGACCCAGCCCCCTTACCTTGACCCATCCTGAATGAAAACTGCCCCTCCTTCACGATTCCCTGGCATGACGAGGACACCAGATCCCCTGTTTATTTAGACACTTTTCCCCCTTGGACACTTTATTTTCTTTTTGGACATGAGGCCTGATGCCACATCCACTGTGTCTGTCTTTTGCTATATATAACTGCTAAATGTATTATGTATATACAGTATATGGCGATTTTGGGCTCAAGTCATTTCTTATTATTACCAATGTTGAAAACTGTTGTGCTGCTTAAAATTTTTTTAGAATCTGTGCCGCTTATTTTTCAGGATTATTTGATGAATAGAAAGTTTGAAAGAACAGCATTTATTAGTACAATTATTTTTTGTAATTATATAAATGTCTTTACATTTTTGATCAATTTAACGCATCCTTGTTGAATAAAAGTAATGTTTGTGTAAGTGTAGTATATGTATGTATAGACACACACACTCACATTTACTCACCCTCATGTCATTCCAAACCCGTAATACTTTCGTTTGTCTTCAGAACACAAATGCAGATATTTTTTATGAAACCTGATAGATTTCTGTCCCTCAATTGACAGTCTACACTACTACCACTTTGACGCTTCAAAAAGTTCATAAAGAGATCGTAAAATGAATCCATATGAATTGAGCGGTTTAGTTTAAATTTCCTGAAGAGACTGGATTACTTTAAATGATGAACAGATTGAACTAACTCTTTAAGAGTTTGCTGTACTAAAGGGCCTTCTTTCTGATTTTCTTTCCTTTTGGATGTCAGGTGTTTAACCATTATGTCTAATCTCTTCCTAATATCTCTCGTACTATCGACTCTTTACTGTAAGTCGAAGAGAGTCTCTCTTGTTTTTGTTGTACATTATCTGTCATAGTGAGACTCAAACATGACCTTGTACCTGTTTGTGCTATCACACGTCTCTCAGGACTGAGCTTACATTGGACTGAGCTTTTTGTACATCTCTTGACTCATCTCTTTACTGAGTGAAGAGATATTAGTTGATGTCAAGGTGAACATGACAAGAGCGAAGTATTTGGTGGTGTGCTGGGTGAAGTGTGTAATTTGTGGGAATACTATCTTTTATGTCAGTTTAATGCTTTATAAGCATTGATTTATAATGAATTGATGGAAAGCAACTTTTTACAGGAAAAACTAGTATTGTTGTTGAGAAGCATTTACCAACTTATTTTCACATACAAATAAAAGCTAATTAGGAAAGACGCTCATGCCTTTTAGATTTTTATCAGGCAAAGAAAAAATACAGCTTACTGACTTATCATATAAATCAATCTGGTGCCATCAAGGATACATTTCTGTTTGCCTGTTATCATGCATTCATCCGAGTGTCTGAAAGTGGCAGGCTTTTAATTAGTCTTTTTGAAGCATCATTGTTATGACAGTCCCTTTTTGCTTTTCTGACAGGAAATGTGGAGGAAAATCAAACTGATTGAACAGGTGTGCTTTAATTTCCGTTGGTTGGTTCTTTCCAAATAATTGTTTTGGACTTTTCATGCCTAATATTCTCTGTCTCAATGATTAAACGGCTGCAAACATTGTAGCCTCATCAGCAATGATAGCACATATACATAGAATTGGTCCTTGTTCTGGCTTAATCTGGGTTTTATTTAGGCCTTCCATAACACTTCCAATGCTCTTCTCTGGTTCTCCTCAAACCAATACACTCTTTCTAAGACACCTACCTTTGAATTGAATGATTCAGATTTCTTTTTTGCCCTCTTTCTGTCCATCAGCACCAGTCGTATGATTCACTAGTCTGATTATCTGAGCTTGTGTCCTATTATCGCTTACATGCAAAGGCCAATTTCCTCTTGCCTGTCTCTCAATCACACACGGAGTCAGACACAGCAAATGCATGACATGCCACTTATTCGCTTAACATGTCCTGAATCACACACTGCTATACACTCTTGGGATTAATTATCAGTTTGCAGTGCTGATGATATTTACCTGGGCAGGAAAGTCATTAACAAGCAGAAAATGTCGTATGTACACTTAGAGACTGATGGAGAGCGATGGAGACAATAGACAGGAGAGGCAATGTATTTTTGTGTTGATTTATCATTATTATAATTCTTAACTTGTCTGTGTGTGCAAGTGTTAAACCCAGTTTCAGGAGTATTTTTAACATCCGTTATGTTTTGTTCTCATTCCTGTAGAGCAAGTGCAGGTGCTTTTGGTGTAAATATATTTAAAATTTATATTTCCCAGATAAATGGTAAATTGTTCATTGTTCACTCACACTGAAAACAAATTTATAATATATATATATATATATATATATATATATATATATATAAAAATAGTTATTTCTGCTGTCTGAAGAGGCATTATATGTGGATATACACATACACATATACATACATATACATTATACATTATATTTCATCAGTAAAGTTGTTGGGCCTTTTGATCAAACATTTGCGTCTCACTAAGAAAGACAATTCCATTTAATTCTTTGGCTCAGAGATCTATTGTTAAAGACACAAAAGGGGTCTTCCTCAAGGGGATACTTGGGCTTACAAAGACAAATCCTCTTTTGTTCTGCAGTCAAATCTTGTAGTGTTTTTTTGTCTTATTGGAGACTAAAAATGTATGATGGTTTAAGTGTAATATGTCCAATTCTGCCTGTGCAATTTCTACAAAAGGATTATTAAAAAAAAGAAAGAAAAAAAGTCCAGTAATTATAAACTACTTTAATTTGTTCATCTGGCCAGCCCTGAGAAGAGTTACCATGTGACATCGCTGTCAATGCATTACTCCTAAAAGTGGTTTAGGGTAATAATATACATGTATAAAGATTGTAGGCTTGTCTTACGTATATATGAGAACCAAGTTTAGCGTCACACTGTCATGGTTGTAGCATCATGTGTATACATATACACACAAAGATATTCCATCCTCAGTCAATGCAGTGGGATTTTGATGGTTTCGTTGGTTAAAATATAGCAGAGTAACTGTGGATGATGGCAGGAGTCAAGCAGTTTTGGGCTGTAATTAGCATCAGTGTGCCAGTAGAGCGGTCGAGATGCGAATGGGTCTTCATGCATGAAATTAGCCAGTGTTAGCAGCCCCTGTCATCAGGAGGCATTAAACATTAGCCCCAGTGGTGGCAGCCCTCCTCATCAGGAACATAAGACATTAGCCTTACCGCTATCTGCCAAACTCATTAGAAAATATGAGATGAGTAGCCACTGTGCTAGCAGCTCATGGTTAAACAATAGTCCCTAGTCTCCCATGTCACAGTTATTTTAAGTTCACTGTCTCTACTGATAAGTGTCAGGGGTCTGGTTGCAGCAGAGAAGAAACTGGATGTATGTGCAGCAGTCTTTATTGCAAACAAACTAAAACTAACATAAATACTCAGAATTCGTCAGAACTTAGAACTGGGGAAAACACAGGATAAAATACACAGCGACTAACGAGTTAATAGGCAAGACACACCTGAACACAATACTCAAATCAATCTGTAACCAAGGAGACAAACAGGCAGGGGACTGAGGAAGACTGAACTAATAAACAAACTGACTACAAAAGACTTGAACAGAAATACAAACATGAATGAAAACAAACTCAAAACGTGACAATGAGTATGAAACATACTTAAGTACCTGAGGAGATGGCTACTCCAGTCCAGGCAGTTTGTACAGAGAAATTTATCAAACCAAACTGTATTTTATTGAAATGCTATTGTTAAATTCATGATTACAGAGCACTTACATATTAAATGTTATTATATTAAATATGATTATATTAATTAATCACATCTCTCCAAATTGCATTTTGTCTACTGTATATATACATTACTGTTCAAAAATGTAAGGTTTGTACGATTTAAACAATTTTTTTTTTGATAGAAGCCTATTATGTTCACCAAGACTGTTTATTTGGTAATAAATGCAGTAAAACTGTAATATTGTGAAATAGTATTACAATTTCAAATAGCTGTTTTCTATTTTAAAGGGGTGGTTGATTATGATTTCACTGTTCTAACTTTAGTTAGTGTGTAATGTTGCTGTTTGAGCAGAAACAACATCTGCAAAGTTACATTGCTCAAAGTTCAAAGCAAAGGGAGATATTTTATTTGAAAGAAATTGCTTTTTAAGGACTACAACAAACGGCTGGTAGGGACTACACGACATTCCTCATGGGTTAGTGACATCACAAACCCTAGAATTTGCATAAACCCCAACCCCGGGGAAAAAACTCCTTCTCATTTGTCTCAAATTAGATGTTGTTAGCCCTGACTAAAGTCCATGGAAATTTTAATATGCACAAACATGATGACTTAAGGCTATGCCAGAGGCACTTAATTCATTTATCTATAGTTTCTTTCTGACTATAGCTATAACCATTTAACAGGTTGAAATTGTAAAAAATTATCAGGAGACCTCAAATGACAGTATAGTTATTTGGTGACTGTTTGGTAATCTGGGTGTACCCTGCTGTCATTAGTAGTTAATGCAGATAACATTAGACCCACTTAACTGCATGGGCCTAGCGGCTGTTTGCTAATCACTAATGGCAAAATGCAGATCACCATGCCAATAAGTTTCATTTAATACACAGGGGAACCAATGGCAACACAGCCTAAATCACACTATTGATTATTGATTAGCCCATGCACGTCATCCACCGTTCACACACTCGCACTGCCGGTAGCACACATTAGCTATGCCCTAAATTTATTCATCTCAGGGTCAGTACATTTCTGTCCGTAATGGTTTGGAAAGCAGCAGGTGGAAGCTGCGCTGAACATGGGGAGTACTGATAGCTGGAGAGCTGTGCTGGAAAAAAAGCTAATGTGTTTTTAGGCAGTTAACAAGGTCAATTGACCCCTTCTGTAGCGAGTCTAAGCCATAGACTCAGTGTGTGTGTGACACAGGGAGAGATAAACTGACAATTTGCATACGAGTGGACGAATCCAGGCCAAAGCGGAGAGTGGGGTGAGGTGGATGCACATTCTCAAAATCCATTCAGCATGACATTTAAAAGAGTTGTTAATGTCTGAATTTTGGTGTAAACATCCTATTGTACCTAATTTATTTCAGTTCCCTTTAGTTTAGGTGTGTTTATCTGAGTATTTTTTTTTTCAGACTGGCCTCGGATTTGGTATTTATGTGGCCGTCAGTTGTATAATGCTGCATTCTACGAAACAATTCTGTTGTGTAATACCTCTGTGTAAAATGCTTTTGTCTGCTGCATCATCATCTGGCTGTGAACTTAGTGTAAACACAAGGTTATACACACACCCACACATACATGGATGTAACCCTGTGGTGTGTAGTGCTCTCACATCTAATACTTTGGCACGTCAATGATGTGTGTGTTTATGTAGTTAATGGTCTATTTGCAGTGGTCTTATATAATAAGTGCTACTCATTATTTATTGTAAGCATGAACAGTACCGTATGTAGAGAAAGGTGTTTTATTTTTTTCCGATTTATAGTTTGTTTAAATTTTTTAACAAAACGGTGTAGTACAGTACCTTTGCACATGACGTCACGTCACTGCATTGCTGTGGCGCAAGTGCAGATGGAGGGCAGGAAGCGATTTTCTACATAAGCACTATCACAAACTCAAAATGCCTCTGTTTTGCGTCATTTATGGTTTTCTCAAACCAAGAAGCCACAAGGAATATTTATCGTTTAGCCTACCAAAAGTTTTGTCGCCATTAGTGGTGTTTTGCATCGGCTTATACTGAAATTAGTACGGATAACTGCTTACGTTTTGTTTTGTTTTTGACTTGAAGTTAAACACTCACATTCTTCATGGTATCGTATGCAGAAAGAGAAGCTATTTTATCGCATTGCGTGATCATTTAATGTTTTCACTGAAGTTTTGTAGAATTCCTTTCACAATGTTGATCTGGTTACTGTGAAAACAGTGTCACACGCTGGGCACTTGCTGCTGCTTCAGCCATCATTTGGTAGAAATGCCAAAATAAAAATATGTTCAACAAGCTTACAGAAGTCGGTCCATTTCTTTGTTGGAAAGGTGTAAATGTAACTGAAGTTTTATTGTTGTCATTGTAAATATTCACTTTCTCATATGGCCACGGAGGAGAATCAGAGAGGGTCACATGCAGCAGACAGACACCGACACACTGTATTTTTTTCAACAAATGACAAGCAAAATAAAATTCATAGAAGCTTGTGAACAGTTTTGAAGTGGCTGCTTGCAAGTTCTTCTGATTCACCGAATAAGAGTCATACTCGCAAATGTAATGTTAATTATTATACCAAGCGAAATACAAAACTTCAAAAAGACCCAGCAATGTGATTATTTTATTGAATGATTGGCAGTGGATTTAATTAGTGACACTAATTCTAGATTTGCTATTCGGCGTCTTCCCGTTACCACTACCTGCTTCCCTTAGTGTTTATACGAAAAAGCTTATTATATTCACCAGTTTTCTCCCTGAATGATGATGTGAGTTCCTATGGCAATACTCGATGCAGCATGAATGACCTACAATGGCGATATTTTTCTCAATCATGACAGAAAATCAAAATACTGCCCTAAACTCACTAGCAAAAAGGCAGCGCGATATAAACAAACCAGACCCAGAACTCAACACGGCCTCAACTACCGCCTCAATGTCAGCAAGTATTTCAATTCAGTTGAAAAATAGCTCCTCTTCATAACATAAGCATCACGTCCAACATATATTGTGATTTTCTGTTTATACTTTTCTCTTGTAATAGTGTCTAAACCAGCACAGCACGGACTTTCCTCCATCTCGTCCATTCTGCTTTTTTGCTTCCTGCTCTCATCTGAATTTTGCGCGTCATCAGAATCATGTGACTGCAAACAAGCTATTAAATAAAGTTAACATTATTAACAATTTAATTCATCTTTTAAAATGTAATCAAATTTAAGAGTTCCTTTTATTTTTTGGCAATCAGAAATCAGCACAACAGAGGAATACTTTTTATAATTTTATTATTAATTCAATTCAGTTCAATTCAAATTTATTTGTATAGCGCATATTGTTTCAAAGCAGCTTTACAGAAAGTGCATTTCAGAAATGTACATAGAAAAATACAGTTAGTTAATCATGTATTAATTTAGGGCATAACATATCGCCAGCGTCGAGTCGTCTCTTCACAGGCGTCGAGTCATCTCTTCACAGGCTTCGAGTCGTCTCTGCACGGGTGTTGGGGCATCTGTAGTTTCCATGGGAGGCTGGATACAAACTGGAGCTGACGAACTCTATTTACCTCGGGACTAGCGTCCCGAGATA
Source organism: Scardinius erythrophthalmus (assembly GCF_964197995.2). Taxonomy (NCBI): domain Eukaryota; kingdom Metazoa; phylum Chordata; class Actinopteri; order Cypriniformes; family Leuciscidae; genus Scardinius; species Scardinius erythrophthalmus. The sequence continues at coordinate 11,869,512 of NC_138225.1, read as the reverse complement.
ACAACAGAAAAGCAGATGGGAAATAATTAGCGTAGCTGCTGTTCGTAATATTAATTACTAATTAATTACATAATATTACTATTATTAGTAGTAGTATTATTCATGTTTTTTTATTTTTACTACTTTGAGAAGTACATTCTACTGTACAATAGTAATCTATCTCTATCACAATTTCTTCAAGTTAAACCAAACATTAATTTTGACGGGTTGTCATGAAGACCTTCTGTGTGTATATGAAAAAAGTAGAACAAAAAATAGCCAGGGCAAAATAGCAAGAATTTCACTGCAAAACCATAGTCCCAGCTTTAGAAATCACGCCCATAGACCGTTGACTGATGCATATGGCACACAAAATTGTAAACACTTCAGGAGTTTCAAAGACGTCATCTGATTGGTTGAATTCAACAGGATTTCCGAGTGACGTGCGTGTCGTCTTTTTTAAAAGTCAGCCTGGAAACAAAGATGTTGTGACACTCATGGAAGAAGAAAGCCATAATTTTTTTATCTGTTACAATGAGCGCTTATCAGGACCAACTAAATGCTGGATTTTAAAAAGTATGTAAAGTTGACAACATAGACTCTTTAAAATACGTTCAAGAGTTTTATATGCCGGTGTTTAATTGTAGGGACAGCAACTTTACATTTTTATTCTTTTAAACATGACGCGGAGCAAAACAAACTGTGATTGGTTGCTTTACATCTCAGTCAGATGGCCTCTGGGCGGTCCTTGGCCAATAAAATCTGCTATGGAGTCCAGACCTTTTGCCGTCAGTCTTAAGGTCTGGCGGCATAAGACTAGCAAAACCATGGAAAGCAATAAGAACACTTTGTTAGATACTTTTCGGCTATATTTTGGCATAGTTGGCAGGATCTAATTTTTTTTTTGTTTTTGCTGGATCTAACAGCTTGCATAGTTGCCTGGGCTCTCTATGTAAATTTCCCTTTTGTATTTTCGGTAGAAAAATTATTCAATAACATGTTTTATGTCTTTGAATAAACCAACTAGTTTTGAGATTAATAAATATTACATAATTTTATTTGAAGCAACAACCAATAAAATATTTTTTAAATTATTCAGGCTTAGTATCTGTTGTTCATCTCAAAGAGAAACTGACTGTAAAATAATACATTTATGAAACTGAGCTAGAAGCAACAGTGTTCACAAGTTACTGTATACTGTAGCTTTTACAGGAGCAGGTTTGTCTTGAAAAATGTAAACTTTGCTGAATTCAGTTTCCAGAACAGTTTAGGGCAAGAAAGGGGTCCTGTGCGCCAAAAAGTTTGAGAAATCCTGCTTGGCTGTCTTTATGAATTGGAAACTGCCTTGCACCTGAAACTAGACATGGTAACATGTAAACGGTGTAGCTGCACATGTACAGAAGCAGAGAAGTCAGGTTGGAGGCTGCTGCTGTTGTTCTGGTGGACTGTGTTGAAATATCTCGTTGAAAATAACGTTGATCTCCGGCTTGATGAATCGTAATTTGTTTAGCCCCAGGGGTGAGTGTTCAGCCTGACGTGTTTGTGTAGTTAAAAATGTCTCAGCTGTGCTAGAAGAGGCCGCATTCCTAATGTGTTTGAGTCTGACACCCTCCTCTTTCTCCTTTCCCCCTTTCCCCTCTCATTCCTTCTGCTCCCTCCAGACTAACTTTAAAATTGTACACATTATCAATAACATTAGTTATATAGTTCATTAAAGGGTTAGTTCACCCAAAAATTTTAATTCTGTCAGTAATTACTCACCCTCATGTTGTTCCAACCCCGGAAGACTTTCGTTCATCTTCAGAACACAAATTAAGATATTTTTGATGAAATCTGAGAGCTGGCTCACTCCTTCATAGGCTTCTAGGTAATTGATATCTGCCAGCCTAGAAAAGCTAGTAAAGACATTGTTAAAATAGTCCAAGTGACTACAGTGGTTTAACCTTAAGTTTATCAAGTGAAACAAAAATAACAACTTTATTCAACTATTCACAATACGTCAGAACATAGGCTCACTATTGGCCAGCATCACACGCATCACACACATGACCAACGACGGCCAATAGTGAGCCTATGTTCTGACGTACAACCCAGAAGTGCTGTGCTGTTACACTACAGGCCCACACAGAAGAAAATGAATAGTTGAATAAAGTTGTTATTTTTGTTTGTTTTTTTGCGCACAAAAAGTATTCTCATCGCTTGATAAACTTAAGGTTAAACGTCTTTACTAACTTTTCTGGGATGGCAGATATCGATTCTAAGATATTTTTGATAAAATCTGAGAATCGATATATGCCATCCCAGAAAAGTTAGTAAAGCCCTTTAATTAGCCCTTTAATTTGTGTTCCGAAGATGAATGAAAGTCTTACGGGGTTGAGACAACATGAGGGTGAGTAATTACTGACAGAATTTTCATTTTTGGGCGAACTAACTCTTTAAGTGACATGAACAATAAACACTACTTTTACAGAATGAATGTATCTTACAATTAATGTTAATTATGTTTTATTGATATTACTGAAATTATTTCTAAATTATCAATCAATTTTGTGTTTTGTGGAATTATATTTGTAAAAGTAATTATGAAATAAATTTTGGTAACACTTTACAATAAGGTCATTTGTTAACATTAGTCAATGTATTAACTAACATGAAATAACCATAAGCAATACATTTGTTACAATATGTATTAATCTTTGTTCATGTTAGTTAATAAAAATCCAGCTGTTCATTGTTTGTTAGTTCACAGTGGATTCATTCATGTTAACAAATACAACATTTGATTTTAATTATGTATTTGTAAATGTTGCAATTAACATGAACAAAGAGTAATGAATGTTCAAGTATTGTTAATTAGTTCATGTTAACTAAAGTGGTTAACTAATGAAACTGTATTGTAATTACAGCGGGGGAAATAAGTATTGAACACGTCATCATTTTTCTCAGTAAATATATTTCCAAAGGTGCTATTGACATGAAATTTTCACCAGATGTTGGTAACAACCCAAGTAAGCCATACATACAAAGAAACAAACAAAAATAAGTTCAGAAATTAAGTTATGTGTAATAATGTGAAATGACACAGGGAAAAAGTATTAAACACATGAAGAAAGGGAGGCGCAAAAAGGCATTGAAAGCCAAGACAACTGCTGAAAACTTACAGTTATTAAAAAGCAATCCAGCCCCCTGCCAGTGGAAATTGATAACAGCTGGTTCAGTCCGAAATGATGGCCTACAAAAAGGTCTCATTGCCAAGGTGTCACACAAGACACATCTCATGATGGGTAAAAGCGAAGAGCTGTCTCAAGACCTTCGCAACCTAATTGTTGCAAAACATAATGATGGCATTGGTTATAGGCGCCATTCTAAGCTTCTGAATGGTCCAGTGAGCACTTTTGGGGCCATAATACGCAAGTGGAAAGACAATAATTTCACCATAAATTTGCCTCGACCAGTGCTCTTCTCAAGATTTCTGATAGAGGAGTGAAAAGAATAATCAGAAGAGTTGTCCAAGAGCCAAGGATCACTTGTGGAGAGCTTCAAAAAGATCTGCAGATAGCAGGTACTGTTGTCTCAAAGAAAACAGTAAGTAATGCACTCCACCGCCATGGCCTGTATGCACGCTCACCATGCAAGACTCCATTACTGAAAAAAAAGCATGTTGAAGCTCATTTAAAGTTTGCTGCACAGTATTTGGAAAAGCCAGTGAAATACTGGGAGAATATAGTGTGGTCACATGAGAGCAAAATTGAACTGTTTGGATGCCATAATACACACCATATTTGGAGGATAAATGGCAGTGCACATTACCCTAAAAACAACATACAACTTGGTGTTGGCTCTTGGACAACTCTTCTGATTATTCTTTTCATTATTGTCTTTCCACTTGCGTATTATGGCCCCAAAAGTGCTCACTGGACCATTCAGAAGCTTAGAATTGCGCCTATAACCAATGCCATCATTATGTTTTGCAACAATTAGGTTGCGAAGGTCTTGAGACAGCTCTTCGCTTTTACCCATCATGAGATGTGTCTTGTGTGACACCTTGGCAATGAGACCTTTTTGTAGGCCATCATTTGGGACTGAACCAGCTGTTATTAATTTCCACTGACAGGGGGCTGGATTGCTTTTTAATTACTGTAAGTTTTCAGTAGCTGTCTTGGCTTTCAATGCCTTTTTGCGCCTCCCTTTCTTCATGTGTTCAATACTTTTTCCCTGTGTCATTTCACATTATTACACATAACTTAATTTCTGAACTTATTTTTGTTTGTTTCTTTGTATGTATGGCTTACTTGGGTTGTTACCAACATCTGGTGAAAATTTCATGTCAATAACACCTTTGGAAATATATTTACTGAGAAAAATGATGACGTGTTCAATACTTATTTCCCCCGCTGTTTGTCCATCCATCCATCCATCCATCCATCCATCCATCCATCCATCCATCCATCCATCCATCCATCCATCCATCCATCCATCCATCCATCCATCCATCCATCCATCCATCCATCCATCCATACATACATACATACATCCATACATCCATCTATCATTGTTGTTTACCACAAGAAGTTTAATTTATTTGAAATGCATGTTTAAACAGATAAAAAAAAAAAAAAAAAACTATTTATACACACAATGTATAATCATCATAACTAATGAAACCTTATTGTAAAGTGTTACCTTAATTTTTAATATAATTATGTCCATCCATCCATCCATGATTGATCCATTAAACAATTGATGATTTAGCAAGACATTCTTATTCAGTGTACTTGTGTCTGAACATGTTTCATGTGCTTGTAGGTATGTTGCCTCATTTTCAAATCATTTATTACTTTTCCTTTATCATCATAAGGTTGCTCTAAACTAGGTTGTTTCTGATTTAATAGCTTAAAGGAGCTGTATGTAAAATTGTGGCCAAAACTGGTACTGCAATCACTTTCAAATTACTATAGAGCGGTGTATCCCCTCCCCCTCCCCCCTGACTCAAGGTTGCCAGATAGGCTGCAGGATCCAGCAGGAACGTGGGCTGCAGTTTTTTAGCTGCAGCTGTGGTAACTAGAGCAGAGCTGGCAACCCGGATGCTGAAACACAACTGACTTCGTGATTGGTAGATGGGTGGAGGGTGGCGCCTCAGGCCAAAACACAAGATGACAACATCAACATCAGTTGAGGGCTGCAACTTCACTTTTTAAATGACAATATCCTGGCCGTACTACTGTTGTCAGTGATATAAGTATTTGAAATGAACATGATTTCTTAATGTCTAGTGACATATCAGGGCCATTTTATGATTAATTGAAATACATTTCTTACATACAGCTCCTTTAATCTTAATCTGCTTATAATATGTTTAGCTTTGTATGAGGTGCAGTTAGGTCCAGGGCTATTGAAATACTCAATTGTGGTGAATTCATTCAGCTAAAAATTCAGACTGTTCTGCAAATGGTTGTTTTTGCTGTGTGGTCTGTTTGGGAGCAGATGAACAGTGTTGTGGTTTGGAGTAATGTGCTCACTATGCTTGCGGTTTGGCTTGTGCTGCTGATAACTGACCAGGGATCAAGATCTTTTTTTTTTTTTTCATTCTCTTTTCATTAAACGTGCTGGCCTCAAAGTAATTCCAAGTTTAATCAATACCCATTTACCCATTGTGAGGGCTTTGTGTTCCCAGAGAGGAATATGGGCAAATGTTGTCGCTTTAGGGGCATTATAGGAAAATTAACATTCTGTGTTCCTTTCTTGCTCTATATACATCAGCATAAATCACCCCCCTAAACACACACACACACACACACACTCACACACGATTTGTAAAAACGGTTCCCTTTCGTGGTCACTCCGAGTTACGTCGGATGACGATGAATGGGGTTTCGCTTAGAAAGCCTCTCACCTTCGAGTGTACAAAACGAGCCAATGGCAAGAAAATGCCATGAGTCTGCGGAATTTGCATAGCATAAGTCCGCCCCACGTCGTGGGTTTATAAGGAAGTACGCTGGCAACATGCAGATATGTTTTCGCTTCGGAGCCAAGAGTTTTCTTCACTCCTACAAGCCATTCTGAATCATCTTCACTCTACGAGACGATCGGCTCTTCACTGTCTTGGTGTGACAGCGCGTTCCAGCGAGATCATTTTTCTCATTTCTCCCTGGGCGCCTCAGCACTCTGCTGAGCTTTTTCCTCTCTCTAAAAGAGCTGCACGCGGCACGTCTTTTTCAAGACGGCTCGCCCGTGTATTTACTGAATGTGGGCGCGTGATTCATCTGCCTAACGGTCACGAGCGCTGTTTCGCGTGTTGGGCTTTATCGCGTGTTTTCCCCTCTGCCACACCCCAATCTATCTCTTCCTCGTGAGGGGATACTTTGGCTGGTGGCCAGGGTGATCTGAGGGTTGGTGTGGCATAATTCTGACGAGTTTTCCTCGGGCCACGCTCCCAGTGCCTTTCTCCCGGACGTGCATCAGGACGCCTCCGCCTCGCGAGGGTTCCCGTGATTTATCGCGGCCCATGGGCGTCCTCCGCCTTCGCTGCACTCGATCGCGTGGCGATCATGGGCTGTATGTTCTGTCACTATCGTGGCACAGGCATGCAGTGCTGTGTGTCACCTTCGCCTTCGAGGCAGTGCTGACTCGGGAGTTCTGTCAGACCCGACCGCCGTGGAACGCTGGTCCTTCCCTGGCCAACACTGACAGAATGCGGAAACTCGACCACGCCCCCACGCAGGGACGCTATGCCTCCCATATCCGGGCTGGTCGATCTGCCACGCACACTACTGACCTCGCTCTACGGGCGACATCGGTACCTGCGTGTTCCCAGGCCAGGTGATGTCCACAGGTGTGGTCCAGCAATGGGCTCAGCCAGGTTGATGTGAGGGGGTCTGAGAATTCATTTTCTCAGCTCACCCATGTCCCAGGCTGGGCTCCTCGGCGGTGTGGTTGAGGACTGTACCCTACAGTCTTCGACCCCCCCAGAAGCAGACTGAGGCCTTCTGCACCAACGGTCATCCGTCCGTGCGGTCTCCTTAGTCTGCTTCCCGCCGAGGCCGCCTCCCTGCGGCCCTTCCCCTCGAGCCTTCACTGGCCCTGAGCAGGAGAGGGTTGCAGGACGGTGGCACTGCCCGTCTCCGCCCCTTAGCCAGCTAAATGCCTGGCTAGGCAGCACTCCTGAGACGGGCGGCTTGCTCGGCCGTGTGGTTGAGGACTGCGCCCAACAGTCTTCGACCCTCCCCTGAAGTAGACTGAGGCCTTCTGCTCCAACGGTCATCCGTCCGTGCGGTCTCCTTAGTCTGCTTCCCGCCGAGGCCGCCTCCCTGCGGCTCCTCCCCTCGAGGCTTCACCGGCCTGAGCAGGAGGAGGATGCAGGAGGGCGGCACTGCCCGTCTCTGCCCCTTAACTGGCCGAACGCCGGGCTAAGCAGCACTCTCGAGACGGGCAACTTGGAGTTAGGGCTCAGTTCTTCTCAGGAGCTGGTAGCAGAGCCACTCCTTCCGCCGGTGGAGGGTCGGGGGAGAATCTCTTGTCCGCTGGCAGGACGCGGCTAATGACCGTGCCCCCGCACCGGGCCGCTATGCCACCCACGCCTGGGCCGGTCATTCTGCCTCGCTGCACCACCGAGGGTACGTCTGTGGTTCGCGTGACACTGCTGGTACAGTTCTGGGAGCCTGGCTAGAGCTTCCCAGGCTGTCCTGCTGGGTCGCAAGAACCATCAGGTTCGGCTACGCGATTCAGTTTGCACGGTCTCCTCCCAGCTTCAGGGCAGTCCGCTTCACTATGGTCGGTGGCAATGCCCCTGTCATGAGTGCGGAGGTCGCCACCCTACTGGCGAAGGGTGCGATCGAGACTGTCCCTCCAGCCGAAATGAAGTCCGGCTTCTACAGCACCTACTTCATTGTACCGAAAGAATCCGGTGGGTTACGACCAATCCTCGACCTGCGCGTCTTGAACCGCTCCCTTCACAGGCTGCCGTTCAAGATGCTTACGGCCAAACGCATCCTCCAGTGTGTGCGGCCGCAGGATTGGTTTGCAGCGATCGACCTGAAGGACGCCTACTTCCATGTCTCCATTTTTACCTCGACACAGACTATTTCTTCAGTTTGCTTTCGAGGGGCGGGCATACCAGTTTGCGGTTCTCCCATTCGGGCTAGCCCTGTCTCCTCGCGTCTTCACGAAAGTCGTCTAGGCAGCACCTGTTCCCCTCCGGGAACACGGGGTTCGCATCCTGAACTATCTCGACGACTGGCTAATCCTAGCTCACTCTCGAGACCAGGTTTGCGAACACAGGGACCTAGTGCTCCGGCACCTAGCTCGTCTGGGCCTTCGGGTCAACTGGGAGAAGAGCAAACTCTGCCCCGTGCAGAGGATCTCTTCTCTCGGTATGGAGATTTCAAGTCCTTTGTCAATTCGAGGGCAAGAGTGCGGTTCCACTGAAACTATTTCAGAGGCTCCTTGGGCATATGGCATCCGCAGCCGCAGTAACGCTGCTCGGATTGCTTCATATGAGACCGCTTCAGCTTTGGCTTCGCGATCGAGTCCCGAGGTGGGCATGGCAACACGGCACGCTCCAAGTCTTAGTGACTCCGGAGAGAGTAGGGAACGGAGACGTTACGTCTCCCTGCCACTTCCGCTGTACCGCTGGAACACCGGAGTTCAGTCTCGGCTCCTCAGCGAAGAAACATATCTGCATGTTGCCAGCGTACTTCCTTATATACCCACGATGTGGGGCGGACTTGCGCTATGCAAATTCCGCAGACCCATGGCATTTTCTTGCCATTGGCTCGTTTTGTATACTCGAAAGTGAGAGGCTTTCTAAGCGAAACCCCATTCGTCGTCATCCGACGTAACGTCTCCATTCCCTACTCAGGGAATGAGGGTTACATACGTAACCGAGACGTTCCTTTTATGCTTAGCCACTTAATTGTGTATCTGCAAAATTAAAATAATTCTGATCTTCAATTCCCGAGTCCACATCAACAAAAGCAACAGATATGAGCTGCATTTTATTTATCAATTATAGGAGAGAGAGTTGCATCAGCACTGGTAAGATCATTTAGTTTCACTACTTCTGTGTATTGTAGAGATACTCAGCTACTCATCTGTTGCAATGCGTGTTGCAGTGCTGTAATATCTGACTATAACATGTCTTGTAGCCTATAATACGCTCTCACAAGTTTATTTTTTTACATTTTAGTTGGAGTAAAATTTACATGTGGTTTTATCAACCAGAGGCATTTACACTTGTCCAGTTTCATCTGGAATGCATCTCAGACCAGCTGTGGTTTGAGTGATCGGGTTTAAATCCACCTTGTGAGTGTTTCGGAGGGCATTTTCTCATATTGCCAGTTTTGTGTGGATATTTTGTCTCCGTAGCGTTGGGTTTCAGGACCACAACACACACACACACACACACACACACACACACACACACACACACACACACACACACACACACACACACACACACACACACACACACACACACACACACACACAGCCCTCTGTATGGTAAGATATGCTACATAATACACAATTGCACAAGCATCTCTAGATTCCTTTGCTCTTCTGAAATGTGAACATTATTAACATTAATCAAACGCAGCCACTTAAACATTGATTTATTTAAACTTTGCAACATAGTCATAAAATTTTACATTAAAATACTGGGTAATGCAGAGAAAATAAAATAAATTGAAATAATTATAATTTTTTGGGGGGTGAGAATTTAATAAAAATAAATAATTTATGAAAAATAAGACTAAATGAGCTAATTATTGCAATAATAGCTCTATTAAATGAATACATTAACAGACACAGAGCAAGGCAGATTTTTCTCTCTCATATTTTGCATTGGAAAGTCTGATTATTTTTAGTGAATTGGTTCATTTGGATGATTTATTTAAAAAATGATTCACAAAAAGGATTCTGAAATTCAAATCCATTCATGTATTTTTTTCGACTGTTATGCAAATGTGTCTGTTTTTCTTGTTTTTTGGATAAATCTGCCCGTTGAAGTTTGATTCTTGTTTTTTGAAGATTGCTCTGATTAAATTGTAAATTAAATTATTAGAAATATACATTTTTGTATTATAAAACATATTGGCCCTTTAAGTTACAGTACTTAAGTGTAGTTAGCTATTTTTTGTTTTTAGCTTGTTGTATCCTTGAGAACTTCTTTACATTCCCCAATGGTAATTATTCTTTTTCAAATCTATCATTATTTTTAATTGACGTAACTTTTATTACAACAACCTTAATAATTGTTAAATGACTTTGTTATATTTTGGCAAGTCTTAAGAAAGGCTGCATTACCTATAACATCTATAAGTAAATTTTAAGTACATTTAAGTATGTACTAAGTAAAAGTACATTTTATATTTTATGTAAACTTTAAGGAAATTAAATACCTTATTTTTTTCCTTTTTAAAAACATTCATCACGGGTTCGTCTTCATAAACACAAGTTACAGTTGATTTGGTTGGCCCACATGAGATACATTTAGCAGTCCTTTTAAAAAAAAATGTAATTCACTTTCCCTGTACACCCGCTCATTCATTCCCAAAATCCCATACCTCCCTTGCACGCACGCACGCACACACACACACACACACACACACACACACACACACACACACACACACACACACACACACACACACACACACACACACACACACACACACACACACACACACACACACACACACACACACACACACACACACACACACACACACACACACACAAACCAATAACATCAAACCAATAACATCAAACCTTGAGCATCCAGTCCCAGAACACTTAAAAGATCAGACCCACCATTGATTCCCAGAAGCCTCTGTGGGAACATGTGCTTTTAACCTACGCCAAACTTTTCCATCCTCACTGACCCCAATTTAAGTGTGTCTGAGTTTGAGCTTAAATGAGTCGATTCATTTGATTTTAAGAGCTGAATCGGAGACGTACAGCTGTCGGTCTTCCTCAACCTCACTCCACCTGGCTATTCTCTTTTCCAGACAGTTGTGTGTGGTTTGTGTACAGGTGAATTCAGTAAGTGCCTTCTATGTGGCTGGATAGGAATTTTAAACCCTCAAAAGAGATTAAAAATGGGGTTTTATTTGCTACATGCCCGCCTAAACACAGCACTTACACTAAAAGCACGGAAGCAACTATAATTCAATTCTGCTGGACCGTACGTCCTGAAACAGACCAGGGTATGATGCTCTCACACTTCTTTGGGACTGCCAATTCTTGCTTTCTTATTTTCTATGTCTTTCTGTCTCTCTTTTTTCATTTTTTTTTCTGTCCCCCACACACATGTACATGAAACCCAGCACTGTCCTGAGAAACAGACTAAATATGTGAATTGTCAGATTCGGCAGGTGTGTGTGCCGTGGGTACAGAATCCTCAGAAAGTCTGTGTGTGATGGAGCAGGACAGGAAAGAGATGGGCAGTCATTAGGGGGTTGTTGAGTGTGTATATCCAGTGGGGGTGTGTGTGGGTAAGTCCAGTGACAGGCGGCCAGATACCTGGCCTAATTCAGTCACTTTGATCTGAGCACTCGCATGCATTGCTCCCTAAATATCCAGCCTGATTTTTCCAGAGCCGCATGCTTTCTGACCCTCCGCTCAACTTATTTTCAACCCGTGCTGGTCATCTGCTCTGAAGATCAACCGTCTGAACCCCTGTGGCCCTCTGGGACTCAAGGAAAATATGCCATGATGTTTAAAAAAAGCAACATAATAATGCAGTCGGATTCATGCACAGAGCATAGTGCATCCTTAATGATTTTTTTTATTTTTTTATTTTTTTTAAATAAAGATTGAAAGAGTTGTTGTTGACGTCATGCAGTCATGGTGTTTTCACTTTGCCTTACTTTACGAATTTACCTCTGCCGATTGTATTTAGGTTACAAAATTCATAAAAGTTGAGTTTATTTTTTTTGTTCTGTTTGTGTGTGTGTGTGTGTGTGTGTGTGTGTGTGTGTGTGTGTGTGTGTGTGTGTGTTGGTTGTGAAAATTATCTTGTTGAGCAAAACTTGGAAGATTCATACACTTTTATTGGCCACAGAGCTGATTATCTGCAATAGTCATAAAAAAACATCCTTTTGGCAGTACATAAGTACATAATCTCTGCTGCATTTTATAGAGATTGATTGTTGCATGTTGCTAATGGCTTGACACTCCTCTTAAAATACACCACAGACACTAATTTTGGGTTAAATAATATATTTTCAGTTGTTATAAGTTATTGGTACTTTATGGTATTGAATGAAGTATATTTATAATCAAAATTTTTTGGTAATTATAAAAAAAAACTCCTTTTACCATATTAGATGAATTCTGACACTGCATTTGTCCTAATGCATTTTGGGATTGGCATCTCTGCATACTTTAGGGTACTTAAGGAGGCATCATGTACCTGGATTATTTTTTGGAATGACCTTTGCGTCGGGAAGTGCCGGGTTATTGTCTTTGCATGTGCATGAATGTTGATACTATAAAACTGAAACTTTTTTAGTTATTAATTCCCATGAGGTGGCTATAAAGTAAAGTATGCTATATATTGTTTTTTTTTTTTTTATTGTTTTTGATTCATAAATACAAAACGCAGAAAGTATAAGACGTTGTTTGCTCTAAATGAAATAATTACGTATTTGCTTCAGCACCCCATTTCTGAATGTATGGTTTATTTGCCATAGGCGACTTAATTTCTCTTTAACTTCAGATTTCACGTGTGTCATATTGGAATTCTTTATTATATTTACAGAAATCTAAACGGAAGGAATTACATTCCATCACAATATCAAAGAACCATATTTATATTGGAATCCATCTTATGTGTTTATGTTTTATATTTTATTCATTCAAATGGTGTTTACATCCAGCTGAATGCAGTCATATCTTAATATTCTCTGTGTTGGAGGGAAAATCCCCTCTTTTACTGTAAGGAATTCCTTTATTCCTGTTTTTTTTAGGTTTCTTATTCGTATTGTCTTTACATATAATCAAAACCAAATCTGTTAAATGACAAAATGCAAATAATAGTATTTTTCTTCAAAAAATGTCTTGCCTGTTATATAGCAGCACTGTCCCCAGAGAGTCAAAGATAGCTGGTATTTTTACCATCCACACTGAGGAAAACAGATTGAAGTCCCAGTGGTTCAGGAAGGCTTGGAAATCAGGTTTGGACTGTCTTTCTGTCTCTCATAGCACCCATGACATCCTTTTTGACACAAGCCTCCGACATCTGAGAGGAAAGGGGAGATAATCATATATATGCTTTTTGAATTGAATTTTGGAGACCTCAGAATATTCAAAACAGGATGAACCTTTATGGAATCCTCTGGTGATATTCAATACATAAAAATGAATTATTCCTTAAGTTTCATTATTTGTTTTTATTGTATCTTTTCTATAAGCTACAATTGTATGTGTGTTCTTGTGTGTCAGTGGATGTGTATGTTGGTGTGAGTTAATGCACTAAGGTTGTATGTGTTTTCATTTATATAATGCGTTTGAAATTTTAAATGCAGTCGGATTTATGCTGTGTGTGTGAATTTGATATAAATAAGGGACATTTTAGTCATTACTCCAGTCTTCAGTGTCACATGATACTTCAGAAATCATTCAAATATGCTGATGTGCTGTTCAATAAACATTTCTTATCAACGTTGTGCTGTGGTGCTAATATTTATATTTGCAATATTTACGTGATACATTTTTTCAGGATTCAGGAAAAATGGATTTGAAATATATTTTTTTGTAACATTATAAATGTATTTACTGTCACTTTTGATTAGGGAGAAAAATTCATTCTTTGTGCTGATAATTTGGCAGAACTATATGTACCCCAGTCAGAGAAGCGTATTTAAACAAAGAAAGATACAGTAAACTTTCACTAACGGGTAGTCAAGTTCACCTTGTACCAAGATAACTGCTCTCATAAATTATGTGAAGGGAGGGCTATAGCTCCACCTCCCAAAAAATCAATATATTATTATAAAAAAGATAGAAAGAGGGAGAGAAAGTGTGTAGGGCCAAAGATGTATTTTCTGGTGTTCTGTTAAAGCGAGGGATGCTGAAGTGTGGAGAGGATTGCAGATTGGACAGTACATTCACACAGGAGATGAGTTTGCCATTCCTCTTTTATGTCTGCCTTCACAACTCACAGCTTGACTCCGTCTTGTGCCAAAAAGGCATTTTCCTTTCTGCTGAAAGCCTATATCTATTACTCTTTCTTTCAGCAGAAATATGGATTCGGTGAGGGTTAGCAGAGGACATCAACTAAAATATCACACTTGCAGCCCATTAGCCGATCAATTGCATTTTATTTTTTATTTTTTATTAACAGCCTAGGCTAAAGATAACACATTTTACTGAATCTGTCATTCAGTAAAACATATTGGAGAGACTAAAATTGAATAAGTAATATTTGGTAATTAAGCAGGTTTGTACAGGAGAGATTGAGTCCCAGTTTCTGTCAACAAATTATATTTTATTGAGTTTGTTTTACAGGACAGAAATGTCTTCTGTTATCACTTTGCAGCTTACAAGCTGCAGAGTGCAGAGGAAGAGGAAACTAACAAGGATGTAATTTTTAAATTAAATTGTCATTTTTTTTTTTCAAATCAGAGCAAATACAGTATTTAAACAGGAATAGTGTTATTAATAGTGCAGAAATAGTAATATTATTTTTATTATTGACTAATTTTGCATAATGTCAGATACTGAAAATATTTTAAAGGCTGAACATCAGGGTGCTTGCAATAGTTTTTTTTTTTTTTTTTTGCCCAGAATATAAATCTTTTATTAATGCAAAGATTGAGTTTTCGCCATAGTCATAAAACTGACCTGAACCTATACTGCCCTCTATTTTGCCTTTTTTTAGCTGCTTTACAGCAGAATTTGAATTTCTCTCATATTTGTTGAAGCTCTCATCGATTCTGTTATTTTCCTATTTAAGCTAATTGGAATCGATCTGTATTGTATAAAGTGCTATGTATATATGACTTTGACTTGACTGGAGATAGATTGTTTTAAATGAAATGCAATGCAGAGAAAAAATATAAAAAACAGAATTTTTTATTTAGTTTTTGGATGAAATATTTCATAATCAGCAGATTTACCCCCCCCCCCCCCCCAAAAAAAAAAATGTATAAAGATAATTTAAAAATAAGACTAAACAAGTTAATTATATGAATAATACATTTATTGAATGCATGTAATAATGGAGATATAGAGCAAGGTAGATCTCTCTCTCTTTCTGCAGTGTTCTCATTCTCTATTGATCACTTCTGCCCTTGAAACCTTGTGCAGACAGACTCATCCTAAATGGCTTATATCCTGCAAACAATGGTAAGAAAAATATTCACACATTCCTTGTCACGTGTGTGTGTGATTGAATGTGCTTCCTAACCACTGGACAGCACACTTCACCCTTTAGATCTATTTTGCCATTAACTTTTGCTCAGGCACTGATGAGGACAGTCCCAGCGGGGCCTTAACCTCGACCTTGACCGGTCATTTCAGAGTGAGAGTTTGAGTGGTATGTGTGTGCAGATTCTGTTGATTATGCTAGATTTTAGATAAGTATAATCAGCAAGGATGCATTAAATTGGTCAAAAGTGACATTCAAATTTTATTCATCAAAGAATCCTTAAAAAAAATCACAGTTTCCACATAAAATATTATGCAGCACAACTGTTTTCAATATTAATAATAAGAAATGTTTCTTGAGCACCAAATCAACATATTAAAATGATATCTGAAGGATCATGTGACGTGATTATTATATTCAATAATATTTCACAATATTACTGTTTTATGGTATTTTTGATCAAATAAATGCAGCCTTTGTGAGCATAAGTGACTTTAAAAAAAAAGTCAAACCTGTTGAACGATGTGTAAATTCTGGTGGTGAATGATTGCCTTATTAGACTTTAGGACTTACTAGACTTTGCAAATGCATTATTGTAATCGTGTAATCAAGTGCTGTCGATAGAGCTTAAGTTACATTTGACCCAGAATATGCCTTTAAAGATAAAACATTTAGAAATTTATTTTTAGAACTAAATAGTGCACAGAGAAGCAACAACAATAGAAACCTTAATAATTTTGATAAATTGTACTACATGACTTACTTGCTTCTGTAGAACATAAAAGGAGATGTTTGGTGGAATGTTCATGCTGCCCTTTTTCATACAGTGCAGTGACATTGGAAAGCACCAAGCATGACAAAAAACAACAGAAAAATACCATGAGTGTGAGTAAACGATGACATAATTTTCAGCTATGCCTCAAAATAACAGAGAGTGTTTGTGACAGACGGTAAGTTGGCTTTAAAGGAGAACTCCGGTCAATTTTAACATTGAGCTCATTTTTTGGTAAATTTGGAGTGCTGTCAATACAGAGAACAATGACAAAAATCTGTGTTGCCTACACCGTGTTATCCTCTTTTTAAAGTTTGCACCCTGTTGACTTCAGTGGGGCAAGTTTTAAACCAGCTTTTAGCCTCTTAACATCCTTCATGTGTCATTACAAGTGCACAGCTAATGTGAGTGATTCCTTCAGAGTGAACATGAGTGAATCTGACTGCAGTAGATGTGAATGATATTAATAAAAGTGATGTTATTTCAGCCAGCGCACATACCTGTATTTTCTTCCTGTTTTCGGTCGAAGTCCATAGTAATCGATTGTCGAGTTCACGCGCGTGATCATAGGTAACTAAACCTATGCGTGTGAACTCGACAATCGATTACTATGGACTTCGACCGAAAACAGGAAGAAAATACAGGTATGTGCGCTGGCTTAAATAACATAATTTTTATTAATATCTTTAACATCTACTGCAGTCAGATTCACTCATGATCACTCCGAAGGAATCACTCACATTAGCTGGGCACTTGTAATGTCACATCAAGGATGTTAAGAGGCTAAAAGCAGGTTTAAAACTTGCCCCATTGAAGTCAACAGGGTGCAAATTCTAAAAAGAGGATAACACGGTGTAGGCAACACCGATTTTTGTCGTTGTTCTCTGTATTGACAGCACTCCAAATTTACAAAAAAATGAGCTCATTGTTAAAATTGACCGGAGTTCTCCTTTAATGCCTGTTGACCCTGCCTGTGTTTTTTGAGGTTGTTTGTTTGTTCCTCAGAAAGTCCTCTTTTGTGTGCGCGATTATTTTTTTGCCTTTGTTTTGGTCCTCTTATTACTGTATATGTGGTGGCGTGTAAACAAGCGTGACAGCCGCTTGAAATCACAGAGTGACAGAATACATATATTAAATGTGTGTGTGTGATGAGATACAGGCGTGTTTCTTGGACAGGAAGTCCTCTCCACTCTAAAGGTCAGCGGTCGCCAATCAGAGCCAAATAAAGAATGCAGATGAGGAGAGGGGGATGAAAAGAGAGGCGGAAAAACACTAGCCCAGCCAAACAAACTGAAAACAAGCTCCAGTGCCGGAGGCCACAGCGGTCAAGAGCAGCACAGAGGGGGCAGAGCGACTCCCAGTGCGCAGGAGTGCATTAAATAAGCCAGAACACACACAGAAACAAACAAATCTGCTGGTAAAACACACACTGATTTATCTCTATTATCTGTGCTAGTTTCTACTCTGTTCAAACAGAACAATGGTTTTTAGATTATTTACATTTATTCATTTGGCAGATGCTTTTTTTCCAAAGCGACTTACAAATGAGGAAGATCACAAAAAAAGTGTGATCCATTTTATGGATCCATTTAGTTAATGCATTTATAGTTATATGCCATAAATTATATACTGTATATGCAGGGCTAGTTGTGCTGTAAATGTTTTCCACATGCTTTACTATTCAAAAGATTGGTGTTGGTAAGATGTTTTTGAAAGAAGTCTTTAATGCTCACCTAGGTTGCATTTATTTGAAACAATACAGTAAAAAACTGTGAAATATTTGTGTATGTGGTTCATTATTTAAAATAGAGTGGCCCCCAAAAAAGTATCTGGAGACTTTAGGCATGTTTACAATGGATGAATGTCATTTATTAGATAAAATGTTAAACAGTGGAATTTTTTTTGGGGGGGGGGGGGGGTTCTACCATATGTTTTATTGATTTTTTTTTTAAATAATACAACCATTCCTTACAAATCTTGGTGGTTACACTCTAACATAACAGAGACAATCAAACAAACAAACAAACAAACAAGATGACAACAACAAAAGAAAATATCTTAATAAGAACATTACAGCAACTATGATGCATCCATACAATCAGCAGATTAACCCAAATTAATAAATGTCTCCCCATCCTTCCTTTCCTTGATAAAACAAATCCTTTCCAAATGCAAAATCTTTCCTAAATCCATAATCCCCATATCAAAAGTTGGTACTGCCTCAGACTTCCAATGTTGTAAAATCAGACGTTTTTCAAATAACATGCTGAGGGATGCAGCTTGTGCTTCATACTTGTCCAGCCCCGCTTCTGGTGCCACCACACCAAACAATGCCATGATGGGATCCGGCTTTATAGTTCTGGAATATACCTCAGAGAGATGTCCAAACAACAAGTTGCAGAAGTTGTAGAGCTTGTGACATGTGAGGAACTGGTGGCTAAATGTCCACTCTGCAGCTGAACATTTTGGTCACAAAGTGATGTATCTGAAGAGAATTTGCGGTGGAATTTATTTTAACAAAAAATAGCACAAACTAACTTTTTTGAGCATACAATGTTGTTAGGTTTTAAATGAAAAAACAAAACAAAAAACAATATCCTGAACTGTACACCTGTGTCAATGGTCTTTGAGACGAGTTAATTAAAAGAAAAATTACCTTCAAAGGTGTAAGTTAGTTTTGAGAAAATCTCTAAGATCATTTGTTTGCATGTGCCACTTAGTTTGATATTTTAATATCGAATGCAATGCAATTCATACATTTTTAGTTTGACTTAAGTGTTCAAAATCTTTTTGGGGCTTGAACTGTTACTTAAATTAATTTGTTATGAACAAACAAAGTTCATGACTCCATGACTCACAACTCCGAAACTGTAGTGTATAGCCCATCATTTGTAGTGTAAAAAGTCATTTTGTAATCTCTGAAGGTGACTGCTCTGGATCGACCGTGGCGTCCCGCAGCGTTGGACTGGACAGAACAGAGCTGTTGATCAGTTAGTCACACTCACTGATTAGAGGTGACGCACACTACCTGGTTTCTATGGTGATGATTGACAGATCATATTGAAGGCAAGCGGGAAGGTATTATGGAGTGAGGAGGAGGATGGGGTGCATCATGGGAAGTTTAGCTGACAAGGCAGGTCAGCATGACAGTTTGCGTGTTAGAGAAGAGAGAAAATGCTGCGGGAATGACAGTGGAATTGTGACAGCTCCGTTTCCTCCTTCATGCTCGGCCGCCTGTGATCCGGCCCCGACCTGTCGCACCGCGCCGCTGAGTGTTTGATGGCTGTCGAGCGCTTTACCCACCTGACCTAAGTGTATGTCTGAAAACTGTGTTCACCTCTCACAGAGAAACAGAGAGAACTGTTGTTTGCTGCAATACCTTGAATCCATGTAATACTCCATGCTGATTCTATCTGTCTGTTTGTCTATCTATCACTCTCTCTATCTGTTTGTCTGAAACTATCCATCTGCTACATACCATACACAATCTATATCATAACTGCTGCGATACCTTATCCATCAATTCAATACTCCTCACTGATCAATCATACTATCTATCTGTCTGTCTGTCAGTCACTTGATCGTTCTATCTATCTATCTATCTATCTATCTATCTATCTATCTATCTATCTATCTATCTATCTATCTATCTATCTATCTATCTATCTATCTATCTATCTATCTATCTATCTATCTATCTATCTATCTATCTGTCTGTCTGTCTGTCTGTCTGTCTGTCTGTCTGTCTGTCTGTCTGTCTGTCTGTCTGTCTGTCTGTCACTTAATCGTTATATCTATTGAATGATCAGTCGTTCTATCTATCTATCTATCTGTCTGTCTGTCTGTCAATTGATCGTTATATCTATTGAATGATCAGTCGTTCTATCTATCTATCTATCTATCTATCTATCTATCTGTCTGTCTGTCTGTCTGTCTGTCTGTCTGTCTGTCTGTCTGTCTGTCTGTCTGTCTGTCTGTCTGTCTGTCTGTCTGTCTGTCTGTCTGTCTGTCTGTCTGTCTGTCTGTCTGTCTGTCTGTCTGTCTGTCAATTGATCGTTATATCTATCGAATGATCAGTCGTTCTGTCTGTCTAGCTGGCTGGCTGGCTGGCTGCGTTTACACTCTGCATTAACTTGTGACCTGTATCGGAATTTGTAATCTGTAAACACATTTGAAAAGACAAGTGTAAACGCGCTTCTGATCGGAATGTTATCCGATCAGCGTGTCCTGGTCCAGAGGTATCGGAGTAGTGTAAACGCAATCCAGCCATCGTATCTACATTCAGAGGGCGACGTCATATAAATCCCCACATGGCTGTCAGAAAATAATGGCTTGACGCAGTTTAGACAAGAAATGTAACTTATTTGCACCTTACAAAAAACGTCAATCTTTAAAACAGTTTTTTTTTAGACTTCAATTGTTCTATCATTCTATTTATCTAACGGTCTTTCGTCTGATGTTCCATCTATCATTCTATACCTCTGTCTGAAACTGTCCATCTGCTACATATGGTAAACTATGTATCTGTCTGTCTATCTGTGTATCTGTCTTAAATTATCCATGTGCTACATGGCATAAACATGTGTACTCACGCATATACTTTTCTGCCTGTATATATGCATCAGAATTTCTGTTTATGTGTGTGGTTTAACAAAGACCCGGGCAAAACTTGGCTGAGTTTCAAAGCCATTAGCAGTGAGTGGGCGTTATAAAAGGGAGAGAGAGGACATCTGATTTAGTGCTATTCAAGCTGTCACACACAGACACACTCGCTCTTACAGTAGATCTGTCCTTTCAATACAGAAGAGAGCACACCGCTGACTTACTGGCCTTGGTGAGTTTCCAAACCCTTGAGCACTGGGGCCGTAATAAACTTCTTCAGCTGCGTGTGCTGGACACCAGCTCACAAATAGCTCTCAAACACTTTATCAGGGAGATGAGTACTTCTCTTTACATGAGTCACTAATGCTGTTTAAGCACTCTTCATGTATATGTTGGAGCCGTGGCATAGTGTTTAGGGCAGGTGCTTCTTACATGGTGTACTACTGTGAATATCATTTTGTAAAGACTTTTGCGATGTTTAAGCATTGTAACCGATCAGAGACAACAGACTTATCCGTTGTGTGGATTAATGCAGTGGTTAATCGAAGGCCTATTGCGGCAGCACACAAAGTGCTTGTTTGCTTAAGAAACTTTTTTTTAACATAATTGGCATAGTTTGGAATTATTTTGAATTTGGTTGATGTTGCACTGCTCGCTTGCAATGCAGACTGCAAACACTGGGAACGAGACACCACAAAACTAGAACACTCTCATTATAATCAACAAAGCGTAGACACAGTGTAAATAAGAGATTTATTGTGCAGTGTAGACAGTGTTTGTTATAATGGGAGTCTGTTTGTGGACAGTCAGTGAGCTTGCCCTGAACTTACAGTCATGTGAAACAGCATAAACTTGCAGTGGCAGCTTTAGCGATTATAATGGGATGGGAGCATTCTAGTATAGTCACATTGCTCGCTTTCTCTGTATAATTTATTAAAAATCAGCTTGTTATGGGTGTGTAGCATACATAAAAATATGGCATGCAGCTGCCTCACACAAAATAAGTATTGTAATAAGACAAGTGCAGCCAGCGGTCACCATTAAGCCACGGTTCTTATGTACTGTAGGTGTCAGGTTTGAATCTGGTTTGTGTTCTATTCTCTCACTTCTGAATAATATCTAGTCACCATCAATCCCTATGATAAAAATCTTTGAATAAGCTGTTCACACATCTGTGGCGTTCTAGTCAGTACCTGAATTTGTTGGAGTTTGTCAAATGGTGTTTGTCTTGACTGATTACAGCGTGGACAAACAGCAGAGAGGTGGAATCCAGCCACTACAGAAGTAAAGCTGATACAGACTGATATGACTTGAATGTGTGCCAATGATTATTGTAGCAATGTGAAAAAATAAAGGAATGAATGTCATTCAGCACTAACTGTGCCTTCTGAACAGCTTACAGTAGCTTTCACTGTAAATTCATGCTTAAAACAAGAAAAAAAGAGTTTAAAATCTATTAAGAAGCTTTAAGCTTTCCAGTTTTCTGGAAATTAAAATCTTACAGAATTTTACTTGTCTTCAAGTACATTTATTTTGTGTGAATGATATAATTTACTAGAAAACAGACTGATTTACTCTTTCCCGACATTGACCAAATTTTCCGTTATTTATGAGACAACGCTTCCCCGCATTATTGATGGAATTTTCCGTCAATCTATGTAATATCACTGTAATATGGTAGGGGGTGCTATTACACATCTTCTAAAATATAATGCAGAATCTCCAGATCAAAACAGAAAAAACAGAAACAAGTGATAGAAGTATTGCTTATGCATGTTTGACAAAAATGCGATTTTCTTATCTTTTTATTCAAAATGTTGCTGTTTTTATGAAACTTACCCATGTTCAAGTGTTTATAAAAAAGAAAAGCAGAGATTTTCATATATTGCATGTTTTGATATTCAAACAACAACATATTCTGGGGGCCATGAAAGTTTTGTGAAAATTATCAAAAAAGCTAGCGGTGGCTGACAACTTGAAATAAAATGCTGGCAGGGAAAAAGTTCATATTGTTTGTTTGTTTTTGGTCAATATTGTGCATTATGGTACATTGTTGACTCTTGCAGTTTATGTGGCACATTGTAAGTTCATCTCATAAATGCAATTTTGCAACTTTCCAGTTGTTGCATATTTACTGCCATTATAAAATTGGGGTCTGTATGATTTTTTCATTGTTTTTTAAAGAAGTCTCTAATGCTCACTAAGGCTGTTTTTTTTTTAAATCAGTATTCAAATTCAGTAAAAACAGAAATTTTGTGAAATATTATTAAAATTTAAAATGACTGTTTTCTATTTTAATATGTGACCCGTACTGGCAAAATTAGTCAGAATGAGTGAATGTTAAAAAAATAGTTAAATATTAAAAAATATGTGATATATTAAAAATTATATATTGTTAAAATTAAAAATAAATGAGCTACACCTGTCTGAAGTCGACTGAGTCAGCAGAGTCAATTTTGAGAAAAATCTACTTAAAGTTTTCTGAAAGTTCCAAAAAAGAAAAATTCCCTAGCAACCATACTATAAAATCCCTGTTAACAACACCAAAATAACACCTGGTAAGAATAGTCAAAAACCATATCTATATGGAAAATATATGTTCAACTTTATTGAAAATATGTTTATAAAGAAGATTTAACATTGTTACCCAACTGATTTTTCTGCTTAGCAGGCAGTTTGAGAAGCATGACATCCATGCAGCAAAATGATGCTACAAAATATAAATAATAAAAATTATAACAGCCCATCTCATGTAAACAAGTTTATTAAAAAAAGACAAAAAAAAAAAAACTATTTGTAAGAATTTTCTTGATATTTCCTGCATGGATATGTTAATGATCAACACAGCTAAAGCTCATTTTCATACAGTCATGACAGTTTCATATTGTATCCATGCCAAATCATTGTTCAAGATTTGCTACATTAATGTCCACAATAATCTTGTTTTGGTGATGGCACATTATCACTGAAGTAGTCAATAATAGGTTGAGCAAAATGTCAATTGCTCAGACAAGATTCTCCGACAAGACTGAGCACTCTCGCTATCATCCATATATCTATTACAAAACTGGCATATATCGACGAAATATTGAATTAAAAGCTTGAAAATTAGAAATTTCTGCTGTTTACTTTTTGTGTTTTCAGAGGATGGATACCATCATACTACAAAGAGCCACCGCGCGGGGTGATTTTGATTAATCAGCTGGTTTTGTTTACATCAGCATAGATTTGAAAAACACATTTCATTGGTTCAGACTCATGCCGTCGATAATTCGCTATGAATATTCACAAAGTTGGAATTACAACTGTACCAAACTTGTGCTGAAGGGAAGCACCAGTCGTTGAAGCGAGCAGAGAAAAAATGATTTTTTTTCATGGATTATAGAAACAAAGGAAATAGGATTTAGGAAGGTACACTTCTCAGAATACCTACTGCTAGAACACGAAACTTCGATAAATCATTCAGTGATCCACTTTGCTTCAGCAAAGATACAGCTGTTGCATGTTAAAATATATTTCCTTCTGAATTTACTCACAGTTAATAGGCTTGATGTAACTTGTGTTTTCCAGTTCAGACCGAGCCCTGCATATGAGCCCTCTTGAGCAGTCAGTGGGGTTTTTGTGGAGTGAATATGCTTTACGAGGCTGGATTCAAATTCACTATGACCTAAATACCGCAGAGGATCTCTATGGGGAAATGACAGAGTCGAAAGAGGCATTGTGTTCTTGACAGAGTAGAGAGGTGGAGAAAGGGAGAATGAAGGTGAGAGAGGAAAAAGAAAGATCACTAGCATGACATTTCTGTCTCTTTTGGGCTCTATAGCATGTGAAGACTCTCTTGGCTCTGTTGGTAAGGCCATACACACACATGCCTGTTCACACACACACTTGTATGCTATTGTGTGGTGTGTATGATAAGGCAATGTAGCCGAACGGACCTCCGCACAGTTTAGCGTCAGACCGCTGTGCTCCACCCGTCTGTCACTACGGTTACTGACTCCTACACACTGGAACGCCACTGCAACCGTGAATCTCCCGACACATTCTGCTGCCTCCCTCTCTTTTTCTTTCTCCCTTTCTCTTTCATGCTCTCTGTTTTTTACCCTCTCGTTCTTTGTCCCATGACAGCTTTAGTTCTGGCTGGTATCCAGCGGTCAGTAACGAGGATATGACATTGTTCTTCTTCCAATCTCTCTCTCTCTCTCTCTCTCTCTCTCTCTCACACACACTCACACACACATGCACACGCACGCACACACACACACACACACATACACACACACACACACACACACACACACACTCACACACACACACACACACACACACACACACACACACACACACACACACACACACACACACACACACACACACACACACACACACACACACACACACACACACACACACACACACACTCTTTTGAATGCTGACTCTCTAACCTGCCTTGCTTGTGTATGGCAAAATAGCAATTAGGTCAGTGTCTGGCACTAAATATAGTTCACCAAACTTCCATGAAGTGATTGTTCCTCTGCGTTGGGCTGAACTTGAGCCTGAGCCAAGACAAAGGCGGGTCTGAACGATCTGTCTCACTGCTGCATGGGAGCAAGACCACATAGGCGTACATTCATGCACTTGTATATGAGACCAGTATTGAAATGCTTCTATTTTGTATATCGTCTTTATTACACACATTTTAGAAGAAAAAATGGCCTGAAAAATTAACTAAAAGTTTTTCTGTTTTCGATTTTTGTCCCTTTTGCTTGAATGGTAGCAGCACTCACAAACCATATACTGTATATTTCATATATTTTTATTTATTTATCTATGTTTCTTTAAGATTATTCATAATCCTATTTTTTCAGGTTTGAAATTCAATTTTTAATCCAAGAATCCAATTTTGAATTCCATTGTCTGTGAATTAGATAACCACTTAGCATTGTGCTTAAAACCATCATAACACCATAGCAGCACCTGTACAACCAACCACAATGCTCTAGTATCATTGCACTGTGAGGCATCACTAATTTTTAGCTGGTATTTTCTAAATAAAATCATAAAAATCTATCACAATTTAAAGTCAGCATGAAATGAAAATTGACCATATCTATTTTGTAAATGCATTTTATTGATCTTATTGTGAAAGATTCATCCATGTGTTTTCATTCATCCATTTTTTACTTTTTTTTTATCTAGTAATTTTTATTTTTCCACACTTATAGTTTGTTTGGTCTGAACCAAAAAAGAAAATTAGACATTTAGTCTTGGTTCACTTAGCTTTCACACTGTAATTTTTAACACAGAACCTAAACATATTTAAAAAACCACTCTTTTATGACGTATATTTTGCGACGGAATTTGCCGAACATCCAAACCAGTGCCGTGTGCTGGACTAAATGTGCTCACTGTATGTAGCTGACAGCTCGAGAAGAGCTTATAAAATGTGTAAACGTGTCAAAACAGCAGAAGCGACCCTTTTTAGGGTCACATCTTGTGAAGTCATGTCCTGTATTTGGTTCGTTTACATGTCTTTGGTTATATTTCATATCATATAATATATATTTTATATCAAACCGCACCAGAGTTCATCTGAAAGCGGATCGAGACCCATCTTTTCAAAGGTCTCGGTCCTCTTGTTTGATGCGCACCAGGGTTCAGAGGGCACTTATTCAAATGAACCACACTAACATAGCAACTGCACCGGAGTTTGTTTTAATCGAACCAAACCTGTCTACTGTGAACACACCCTTAATCTGCTTAATCACTGCCACTTTTTACAATCGACTGCTAGCTCACATTCAAATCTGCCTCCATCCATATAAAAAAACATGGAAAGAACCAAGTCACCACCCTATCTTTTTTTCTTTTTTGATAATCTCTTTCACTCGGATGTACATCACAATATGAAAGAAAAGATCTGTTGCTACTCCATTACATCACAACTTTAACCTCTTCAAGCAGAATACTTCAATGCAGTGACAGATTAATTAGAGACATCTTGAAAACTGAAAGCCCTTGGCTCGCTCTTTGTGGACACTTGCAGAGAAACTCTCTTTAAGCGATGTCCTGAAGTACACGTTTACCTAAGTGAACCCGTCACGGGTGACAAACGGTTCTTTGAGTCTGGCTGACTGCACTTCTCAATCCCCTCTGCTTCTGTCCAGCACTCTAAAACATGACTTTCTCAACAAAAGTTAAACAACAGGCGAGTGATGTATGGTTGTGTGTCTTCCTCTAAGTTGCTTGGTTTCTAACCTTTGTGGCGGCCAAAAAAAACCCTGAACCAATCGATGATGGCTAATTAATACAGCTGGGGACAATGAGACTTCTCTCTTCTTCCCTCCGCTTAAATTAATTATGGCTGAGAGAGAGACTGACTGAAGGTTTGTGTTTTGACTCCAAAGCACTAGTGCCTGTACTTTCTCCCTGTATGCCTCCAAACTTACTTTGAGTAAAGATAATTGCTCAATTGCATTAGAGTTTCTGAGGGGGTAAGAATACACACATGATCACATGCACTTAAAAACAGTAGGTTTTTCCAAGGGGTTATGTTATTGGCCATTGGTTTCGTAAGGGCTGTTTTCACTGTTTACTCTTCAGGCAGTTAAAATTTAATAGTTATAGTAGTATAGTTAACAGTAATAGTAAAACTGTATATTTAACTATTGTCTTCTCTTAAAGGTACAGTTCATGCTGCAAAATTTAAAGTTCTGTCATCATTTACATCCATGTCACTCCAAACCTGTATGACTTTCTTTCATCTGCATACAGAAAAAGGAGAAATGTTTGAATGTCATGTTTTCCAATTTTCAAGCTCCAAAAAGGAGGGAAAAGTACCATTAAAGTGGTTCATTTAACTCACTAATGCACTAAATTGTTGTCTGAAGCTGTATGATAGCTTGTGTGTGAAACAGACCAAACTATAGTTGTTATTCTCTGAAAAATTTGACATCCGCTCTCTTTGAGGCACTTGTGACAATTAGTTCAAGAAGTAGTGATGTCTGATTCATGAATGAATCGTTCAAACTTTTCAGTGAATCGATTGGTAGAAAATTCTCATTTGCACTTTCATTTGCATATTTAAAATTGGCATTTGAAGGTTTGACAACATCAATGATTGTTTCTTGATTACCGTATGAGACAAATGAGATTTGAGAGACATTCAATGCTCAAATCTCCTTTTGCGAAATCATACAGGTTAGAACATGAGGTTGAGTCAGACTTTGCATTTTTGAGTGAACTATGCCTTTAAAAGAAACATAGAATTCCCATAATGCATCTCTCCTTTGCCATACGCTCTTCTGCCCTGCTTATTATCCAGCCGTTTATAATGCTTAACAACTTTGCTGTCCTTTCTACTTCTCATCTGCTTCTACATAACTAATCCTCTTAACGCTCGTGAAAGTCCTGTTCAGCGCATTTGTGTTTGCATATAATTGTGCAAGACCACGTGTGACTCATTGTTCAGCGTAGCCGAGTGTTTGGGCAAGATCGCTGTCTGACTCAAAATGAGTGAATAATGACAAAATGCTCATGCTATTCAGAGAAATGACATTGCGCTTCCAGAAGAGACAGAGAGGGACTGTGACTGATTCTTTTTTCCTTGCTCTCGTTCTCCATAAGATTATTTATCTCTCGTTTTCTGACTGGCCGCCCCCTCCCTCTCTCCCCACTCCCCGTAGACGGATGCCATCTCTGCAATAAAGTATTGTCTGTTGGTTTATTGATTCATTTACTGCTTCTAGAACATTCTTTTTGAAGGAGGAAGAGGTCAGACAGCAGCACATCCATCAAGCGGCCGATTGGGCGAGTGTAATTGAACTCATGTAATTGAACTCATTTTGGGGGTGTCATAACAAGGATGGAGGGGGGAGGCAGTTATTTGGCCCCTGTTGATCTGAGGTCAAAGATCAACTTGGAGCATTTAGAGAGGTTGTGATCTAACTGTGTGCGTTCATTCATAAGAAAAACAAGAGAAAGCAATCAGGAAGAGTTTCCTGTCATTAAAGTAAATGGATTTTGCAGGATTGAAGCTTAGTGTGTGTATGTGTGCATCACAGAGCAAGACTTTTTACTCTCTGTACTTTTTACTTTGTGTAAACATGAAATGAATGAGAGCATAATAATAGCACATTAAAATAATAGTCTTTGATCACAATTTCAGCCTCACCAAAATACAGATTATTTCACGTGCATAAAACACAGCCATATACAGTGGTCGGGAATATCCTGTTTATTTGCTACAGTACTAAGTGCCATAAATAAAACTTGTGAATATCTTGGTTTGGTATCTTGTTAATATGACGTAGCTTGGGTCACAAGTCACTGGCAAGTCATACAAACTTTTGATGATTTCACGGAATTTATATATTAAAATAAGTTAAAACTACAGAAGTTGTGGACTATGGTTTTATTTGCAACATTTTTTTAAAATATGCATTTCCACATACAGCTGAGTGGTTACTACAATAAAAATCTAAAAAATAAATAAATAAATACAATTTCAAACTACATAGCCTAAAATGTAAATGTAACTGAAATTAGGCCAACATTAAAGCGTGAAAAAATAAATATGCCTCAAACATTGCAGAAGACCATTAAAAGGTATTAAACAATTCACAATTCAAGTATAATGGTTCCTATGCCACAAAATGGCATTCTTCAAACTGGCATCCCCTTTATATAAGTTATATATTTTTAATTATGAAGTTAAAACCGCCAATAGGTGGCGCCAAATCACCGTCTTAATGTACGAGTCATAGAAGCATTCATTCAACTGATTTGTTCAAAACGGCAGATTCGTTCTGGAACTAAGCAACTAGGTCAATAAATCACAAATACGCATAACTCTTTCTGTGGCTGGTTTGGAACTATTGTCATTGGAGAAATAGAGCAAAAACAGAGAATATTTGGAATATTATGTCTAAAATGTCACATTACAATATTCACTCTTTGTTTACTGAACTGTTTTATAAAATCATTATCACATTTGCAATCGCGCCAATGTTCTGGAAATATTTTTTAATATCTTAAGTTATAATTATACAAATAACTCATACTAGGGCAATTTTTCCACCACATTTTGAATTTTGGGTGCATATTAATTCTGCTGGCATTTTGCCCCCAACCCCCTGATAACATCTATCCCTGCTTTAAGAGAAACATAAAACACGACAAAACATTAACAGTTTTCTATGTTGTTTTTTGTCATTGGAAAGAACAACATATTTGGCTTTAAATCATGATTTGAAAGAAATGTGGCAAATGTAATACAAAACATATGCCATCATTAATTATCATTTGAATATTGACAACATTAAGCTACATTTGAAAACATAATTGTGTATAAAGAGGCATGCTGTTTTGACCAATATTCTCTCTAGATTTAAAGATAGTCAAATTAACTATAACAAACAGGTTAAACAAGTCATACTTTTAGACGTGGTGAATGAAGTTCGACTGTTCGAGGTTGTGATGGTCGTCCGATATCCCTTTCCAGTTATTATGCGTACAGCAAATCTTCTTGTATGAATATGGTCAATTTCTAGTGTTTATATCCAAAAAGAAACGATGCTGGGAGATGTTTTTGTTTAGCGCGCTCATCGCGATGTATGTTATTTTTGGGCTTGTGCAGCGTCACGCAATCGCGCAGAATCTGATGACTGGCGTCAATGGTTCCGTTGCTTTCATTTTGTTCATCAATTGATGTTGCGATGATTTATATAAAAATGTATATCAAGTCATTCTCGAGTCATACAGTTCAAGTCAAGTCAAGTCTCGAGTCATTGGATCTCAAGTCAAAGTCAAGTCGAGTCATTTTCTTAATTTAGTCAGGCAAGTCTCAAGTCCTTAAATTTGCGACTCGAGTCAAGTCATGTGACTCGAGTCCCCCATCTCTGGCCGTTACTATTGTTTCCCACAGTAAATCTTATTTAATGAGCTTCTATTGTTCTAATTTCATGTGCAGATCAAGCACTCAAGTATACTGTGGATGTGATTACAGAGAGGAAACCCTTTAAATTGTTGATATCTTTTGAGATATTTTATGTCCATTAATCAGAAGGCACTCTAGTGAAACTTATACAGTAATTTATTTAATCTATACATAATGAGGATACAAAATATTCATCACCTAATATTTTTATTAGTATAATAATCCGATTTTTGTTATATTTGACTAATGTTAGAGTTAAGTAGGGCTGGACCCGAATATTCGAATATTCTTTCGGTGGGTTCTATTCTATTTGAAAATTTGACATTCGAATATTCGTTTTTTTGTTTTTGTTTTTTTTGCACACCTGGGATCCCCGTGAAACGGTTCTCATTCGCGCTAGAATAAGGCCGGCGACTGGCTGCGTGGCGTGTCTGTTTTTATTTCGGCTCCCATGTTAACAGGTTGGAGTTTGCACACTGCCTGCCTGAGACACGCGGAAAACGCGTGCATGCTAAAAATAGAACCGACGCCTAAGTGTTCCAGCAACGGGGGTGTTCTCTGGCTAGAGCGCAGAACAGCGGAGTTTGTATGGACCGAAGTGCATGCATGAGCTTGTGTTTTGGGTTAAGCTCGTTGCTTTGACATTGTGGAAAATAGATTAAAATTGTATTAGCCTTTTTACCCGTTATTATCAATCTAAATTAATCTCGTTTTTAATTTAACTTCATTTCGTTTTTCTTTATTTAAATGTCGTTTTTTCTTTATTTAAATTCTGTTTTTTCTTTATTTAAATTTTGTTTTTCTTTATTTAAATTTCGTTTTTTCGTTTTTCTTTATTTAAATCTACCCTTTACTGTGTCAGTAATTTGTTAGTCAGAAAAATATTAGACTACCTTAAAAGTATTGCTTAATTTAACAGACCTGTGTGTGTGCGTTTTATAGTGCAGTGTACGTTCTCAGAGCATATAAGCCATGAGCCAAGCCGCGTGAGGTGCGCCGCTTCCCGCTCGCGCTGTTCTGTAGTTTACTAAAAGTTCATTAATTCTGAATGTGTCGCGTCTCGCGTATCCATCTATATTGCACTAAATGCGACACTGCACTCCCTTGTGAAGTCGATTGGATGAACGGTTGTCGAAATAATCAAAATGCAAACGGACAAACAGACACATAGAGATTCCTGCCTTTATTAGAGAGACGAATATGTTCAGCACCCTCTCTCCGAAGCTTCGAATATTCGATGTTCATTACTACCGAAGCTTCGAAGCTCAAAAAATGGTATTCGGACCAGCCCTAGAGTTAAGCATTTCATGTTATCTGGTTAAAGGGATAATTTACCCCAAAATGAAAATTCTGTCATCATTTACTCACCCCATGTCGTTCCAAACCCATTAGACTTTCATTCATTTTCGGAACACAAATGAAGATCTTTTTAATGAATTTGATTTCAGTCCCTCCATTGACAGCTGCGCAACTACCACTGTCTTTGATGCTTCAAAAAGTTCATAAAGAGATCATAGAACATATGAACTGAGTGGTTTAGTCCAAATTTTCTGAAGAGACTGGATCACTTTATATGTTGAACAGATTGAATGTAGGCTTTTGTTCACATATAAACATTCATCAACTCACACATCATTTATGGTAAACGTAAGCTCAAGCATGTTCGCTTGATGTGCGAGAACCAGTGATGTTCATTGCTGTTACGCAGCATGCTTAAGCTTCCGCAAATGGTTTGTTCTTGCGCTTAAATCAGGTTTGGTTGAGCTTCTGTTTATGTTTGCTGATCAATGTCAATATGTGAATAAAAGCCTAAATTAATTCTGTTCATCATATAAATCGATCAAATCTTTTTGTAGAAAATTTGGATTAAACCGAATTTAAAATTCATGTGGATTAGTTTTATGATCTTTTTATGAACTTTTTGAAGCGTCAAAGTGGTAGTTGCGTAGACTGTCAATGGAGGGACAGAAAGCTCTCAGATTTCATCAAAAAGATCTTTATTTGTGTTCCGAAAGTGAACGAAAGTCTGACGGGTTTGGAATGACATGAAGGGTGAGTTTTAATTATATTTAAAAAAAAAATTATTTTCTTTTTTTTTACTTTAATTCACATCACTGCTCACCTGTGAAAAAGAGCATGGCTGCATTTAAAATCGCAAACTCTCTGGGTAGGTACTTATCTTGAATAAGTATTTACTTCACAACCATGTTGAATGTGTGTAGTATGAATGTAAATCGAATGTACTACATTCGTCATGTTGTCATTATCATGTGACCTACCAGTGTCAGTTGCGCTGCTTTACTGCCATTCACAACCTGTTTCCTGTGGCCTCATGGTAGGTAGGTACTTAATTGATTCCACATGGGAAATTGAAGTGCGTTAGCAGCAATACAAGAAGACAGTGAAGTAGCCTAATCGCAGTTCGCACAATATAACAATAAAAACAGACTTAATAAATTAATTAATTGAGGCCATTGAGGTGAGAGCGATGATCCCATCGTATTTCAGACAATAAAGATTAATAAAGGTTGCTATATTTAAAGCTGCAGTCCATAACCTTTTGTGTTAAAAATGTACACAATTTATATAATAAGTGAGTACATCATGCATCCATTTTGCAAACCGTGTTTTTGTCTTATCCTGAATCACTACAGTACACTTATAATAAGTGTTTATACCGTACCACTGCGGAGTAGCTCAGTACCTGCATGATTCATCATTGACACAAACAGAAAGAAGTAAGCTCCAGCTACAATGTTCTTTCGCAAGACACATGCAGTTCTATTTATTAACCGCTATAGACTGCAGCTTTAATAAACAGTTTATTATTGCATATTGTAAATATATCATTAAGACCCAAAACAGAGCCAAGAAAACAGTAATTATTGCACATCATTGAGAAATAGTAAAGTGGGATAGTGAAGTGTCCATTAGATGCGTACTTTAGTATCTCGTCGGAAGTAGACAGTCATTCAGGTACTTTTTGACAACTCTTTTCTTTTTTACTGCTCTTTTCACACACTGTTTTTCATTTATTATATAGAAGTCGGATGCAGCCTATATCATGAAAGACCTCTTTGTTACAAGGGCTTTTTAAAGTCATCACATCATCAGTTTTTTATTATACTAGATTTTTGTAGGAGGCCAATCGTTATACTGCCCCCTGCTGTCCTGGAGGATGTGTGAATAGACATCAAAACACAGGATACAATCTGTCTCTGGGCAGTAGTGGTAGCACTAAAGCCTTTGATCTTCCTTTATCCGAGACTCTCTCTCTCTCTCTCTCTCTCTCTCTCTCTCTCTCTCTCTCTCTCTCTCTCTCTCTCTCTCTCTCTCTCTCGCTCGCTCATCTAACATCTGTCTTTCTCTTTTTCTCAACAGACTTGATGGTTCCTTCTATGAGATCATGTGGGTGGACTTTGAGATTGACAATTTCATCAACCTGCGGTCATCGCAGTCCATCCGCTGGCAGATAGAGTATCCCTCCACTGGAGCGTCTGCCGAAGTCATCTACACTGTCTACATCAGCCAGAGAGACCTACAGGGTATCGTACCCATCGCTGAGGTGAGAACGCACCATTCACACAAAATCATCTCAATATTTTCTAGCGTTGTCCTTAGGTAATATGTGTTTATTCCCAAATACTTCTCCAATATACTGTCCCCTGTTTTTTCTTTAATTCGTAGATAATAATTTTGGAAATTCCAGTGATATGTTGAACAAAAAAAGAAAAGAAATCTTATTTAATTTCATAAATGTAGTCCCCTTTAAACAGGGTTAATGGAAATTACAATTACACATATCTTCTTTAATCTAAAAGAAAACTCAAACAGGTTTATCTGACATAAGGTCCTGAAAATGCTTTGTTGATTGGAGAACAATGCTGTATCATTTAGATTACATTTAGATTCTTTGAATAACATTCTAGTCCTGGACATGCACCAAGTTTCCCTTCGTTAGCCGGAATTCCCATTTAATGAAACTGCCCATTAGTCTTGCAGCATTTTATGATTCATTTACATATTTTTCATGACAATTAAGCAAAACTCCTATTTATTTATATATTTCCTTTAAAAAAAAGTCACATTAAGTCAGTTCCCTAGCCGAAGTTCTTATTTAATGAGACTCTGGTATAAAGCAACCAGCAACAGTTTGTTGTGTTTTGATATATGCTGTTTAGGGGCAGGCAGTGCTGAATTTGATGATGAAATTGTATCATCCAACAAAATCATCCACCTGAACTGTGTTTTAGGGATTAAGCTCTGTAGGGAAGAATGTCAGTCTTTCAGACAAGCAGCCTCCTGTGGTTCTGTGTGATATGAACAACAATACTTTGTCATGTCAGAACCATAGGACGCAAAGAACGCTTATAGCAAATAGAAAGCAGCAGCTATCTCTGTGCTCTCTAAAATACAGCATGAGCAGTCAATAGTGAAGATGAAAGAGCAAGAAGATGTATGGGTATGTTTGGTCCAAAGTTAAAGCTTGTGTCAGGAATTTCCACTGTACAATGTCCATTTTTGTGACCGCATTACGTACAGACGAGAAAATGTTAATTTATCTTCATCTTTTTTTTATTTGGGTATTGTTTATGCATTTACATTTTAGCAATTTTTATTGATGAGATATTATTGAGTTGACAGGAAATTATAATGAAAAAGAAAAGAGAAGAGGATCAGGACATGATGTGGGCCTTAGTGTCCTGCATCAACACTTGCTATAACCACTAGGCCACGACCTAGACACCTTTTTTTTTTTATCACCCTTGTGTTTTGACCTTCAGATGGGTCAGGTCATGTGTTCATCCCCTGCTGTCTGGAGCTCCATGAGACATGTCCGTTCAGCAGGGGGGAGAGGTGACTCTCACAGCCCCAAACTGGGCTCTCCTGCTGGGGTACATGATTCCAGCACACACCCATCAGCTCGCTCTCACCATGGAGCCTCTCGCAGTGCTGAATGGCTGTTTCCACTGTGGGGGAAAGTCATAGAGACTGAGGCAGGAGGATAGAGTGTATTTTATAGTTATACTATTTTTATATCACATATCATTTTTCTAGATTATTTGTTTCTATCTATGTAGTATATACTGTATATATTTGAAAAGAAATCAATACTTTTATTTAGCAAGAATTCATTAAATTAATCAAAAGTGACAGTGACAACTTCTATTTTGTTACAAATAAATTCAGCCTTGTAGAGAAGAGACTTCTTTTAAAAACATTTTAAACATTTTACCTATAAATAAATGTATATAAATATTAATTAAAATTAATTTTTATGTACATATATAAAATATAACTAAAGTTAAAATGTGAAAACCCTTTAAAATAAGGTGCCATTTGTTAATACATGAATGCAACTAACAATGAGCAATACATTTGTTACAGTATGTATTAACCTTTGTTAACATTACTTAATAAAAATTCAACTTTATTGTTCGTTCATGTTAGCTCAGGTTCATTTAATAATATTAACAGATATACCTTTTTATTTTAATAATGTATTAGTAAATGTTAAAATGAACATTTAACTAAAATAAAACAAAAATGCTTTAGAAGTGTTTTTCATTGAGAGTTAATGTTAACTAATGTAGTTTAATAATGCATGTTTAAACATTGTAAATGTTGTAAAAATAAATGTATTTAATTATTATTATTTGAAAAATTCTCTCTTTCCCCAATTTGTCTTTCCATCTTTTCTGACATTCAGTCAAAACCTCTTAAAGTTAGAGCTTGTTAGAGTTCCTGTCTGAGTACCTGTCAGTAAAGAAAGATAGGGACATATGACTTCAGAGACTTCCAGGCAGAAAAGGTCAGAAGATGAAGGAGTCCATGCTGGAGTCCTGGACTTCCTGTGGAAGTGGCCCAACGCAGATCATTAACAAAGAACACACACACACACACACACACACACAAACACACGCACACACACACGCACGCACGCACACACGCACGCACGCACACACGCACGCACGCACACACACACACACACACACACACACACACACACACACAAACACAAAAGAGTAAAAAAAAAAAAAAGAGAGATAGGAGAGAGATAGGCAAAAGGAGAAGAAAAGATGTAGTACAGGGTGTGATAAAGGTAATGTTTTTGCAGAAGATTGAGTTTATACATCAGTGATGGTAAGTAATAAACTGCACCACAGATGTCATTTCATTTCTACATCAAAAACTCACTTTAAAAACCCATCCTGTGTGGATTTACCCCATAAATAAACTCTTAACAGGACATATTTGTGCTCAGAGTAGCTTTTAGTACTTGGTGAGTTCCAGCAGAGATACGACCTATTAGCAGTAATTTGCCTTGCTGTGTAGACGCTATTTTACCCACAATGAGTATGTACTGAAAGAGGCTATTTCGCCCCTCTCCACTCTTTGGTGTTGAAAGCCAGTTATAAATTGGATCAGTGTGGCTGTTTCCTTACATCTGAGGTGCTGTGTAATTCTGCTTTGGGCTTGTTAGAGTGTTTTAAGCCCCAGACGGTGATACCTCCAGGCCATTTTCTTAGTTTCTCTCTCTCTCTCTCTCTCTCTCTCTCTCTCTCTCTCTCTCTCTCTCTCTCTCTCTCTCTCTCTCTCTCTCTCTCTCTCTCTCTCGTACCTTCTGCCTTCATACTCACCTTTTCTTCTGTATGTGTTCTGTATGTGACCCCTCTATCTTATCTTTCTTGCTATGTGCGTGTGTGTTTCATGCAGTTTGTGTTGTTCCCAGTGGAGTTAGCAGAAGCAGTTGAGTGTCTGAGCGGTAATTAATTCTTAATTGGAACACTTGTTTATCTTTGTTGTTTGAAGATTCCAATGAGTTGCTGAAATACCCAGCGGGCCGTGTAGCTACGAGAGGGGCGGGGCTTTCAGCTGTGCTGCTTAATGCCAGTCTGCCTGCGTTTGTTTACATTAGGGAAAGATAGCAAGAGCGGGGCAAGTGAGTGAGAGAGAGGGAGTGCGATGCTTAATAGCAGCCGTATTTGAAATTATAAATTTGCACGGCGATGAGCCGTTGCTATGGAGAGATGGGCAAAGAGGAGACT
Source organism: Scardinius erythrophthalmus (assembly GCF_964197995.2). Taxonomy (NCBI): domain Eukaryota; kingdom Metazoa; phylum Chordata; class Actinopteri; order Cypriniformes; family Leuciscidae; genus Scardinius; species Scardinius erythrophthalmus. The sequence goes on along the minus strand of NC_138225.1, from coordinate 11,831,803 downwards.
TTAAATGAATTGCTTATGCAGTATTGTGGTTTATTTCGATTACTGTTTCATGTTGTGTGAATGATTAATGGGTTATAGCAATGGAGATGTATGGAACGATATGAAGACAATCACAGCACGAGCGATTGAGGGGGATGGATGTGTTTCATGACGAATTAGGGCAGTAGAGAAGACTTCGGAAATGAGGAATCAACATCTTGTATGCGGCATTGGGCTTTTTAGAATGTAAACTTGTGGTTAATTTTCCATTTGATGTTTATACAGTTTCGATATTCCATAGTTTTAACTTACAGTTACATACTATACTATAATATAACACTGTATGGTTTGGTGTAGCAATATTCAAATGACAACAACACTGATAGAAATAATAGGGCAGTTTGCAATTTCACAAATGCTGTTCCATTTACATAATGATTTTGCTGCATTTTTGATCAGTATTTTGGTAAGATAAATGATAAAATATGAAGATATCACAGCTCTGTATTACAGTGGAATTATGTGTTTTCACCTTTTTATAGGTGGCATCAATTATATTATTACACATTAATTTGCTTGGAAGTGATATATGATTTAATTGCATTTAGAAGTTTGTATAAGTAACACTATTATGATTTATATTTTATATATGTATATATTTATATATATTATTTCAGACAAAAATTAGCATGAAAATGTTTTATAAAAGGTTAGCAACAGTAAAGAACTGCTGATAATGATTCAGTCAATTTTAGTTTGTATAGGAGTTCCAAGTGTATAAATACATCAATTAATTCAATATTTAAGTTAAAGACAAACTGCTTTTTGAATTTTTTTTCCATTATTGTGTATTTTTTACACAGAACATAATATATACCATATATGTTAAAATTAAATCCTCATATTTTACATATTATTTATTAATATCAAGTCCAGTCAAGTACTTATGTTTATGCGCTTTTTAATTAATTAAATAATTACAGTTATGTGTGTCTGGTATATGCTTCAAATTCAACTATTATTTGTAATCATCTTTTTGGACCATTGGTGAAAAAATCCTTGGTAAACACCATTGGTGCCAAGTTTGGAGAGACGGAGGTGGATTTAAAACTTTAACAGAGTGATTACTTAGAGGGACTCGCTCACAAATCATTTCATGTAATTTCAGGTTCAATTGTGAATTTGTTGTATGGTGAGTTGTTTACTTTGTACTTAGTCCATCTATTTCCATCAATTTGACCCATTCTGGCAGATTTGCAGAAAGGTTGCAAACTTGATAAGAGGCCATTATCTCACAGACAGGGTAATCAGCCAGTCACAAGTGATATGTAAGCATCCTCTCTCATTTTTCGCCATCATCCACCTCACAATCATGTCACACTTTAGAGCTTCAGTTTCAGCCTCCTTCTGAAAGATTAACCAATGGTGTCGCCGTTGGTAGCTTTAGGAAAATGGGTGGTTTACACATCATTTCATCTCATAATTTTTGTTATATTTTTTGGTTTTATTTTTGTACTGTTGCTTATTTTCTCATCCGCACTGCTTTCCTTGCCTCCTTTGACAAAACATCCCTGAGAAAGAGGGGCCTGAAGCAGCGGCTGGACCTGCTGGGATTGGTGCGTCAGTGTAATTAAAGACAGGAAATTTAAACATTGTCCTGCCTGAAGCAATTCATTTGGGCCATTACCTTTCATTTCTCAACCGTACCTTCATATGCCACCTTCTTCAAGTTTTTTCACACACTCGCCATATTGGTGTCTCTATATCTCTGTTCGTCTTCCTCATTAGCTTACTTTGAGCTAGCAAAGGCAGGTTGAGGAGAGAGAAAGAAAGCAAACGAGAGAGTTTGTGTATGTGTGTGTGTAAGAGAGAGAGAGAGAGCAGTCTTGTCTATATTTATCACAGGCTGTACATGGAGCTGCCATGCCTAGTTTTAATAATACGGTATGATGAATGGCTGTTTCCCACAGGTCAAATAAAGAGTGGAGGGAACAGTGGCATCGGAAAAAGAAAGTCCTAAAACGAGAGCGTAAATGGTGATGTTTTGCATTTTTGCCGAAGTGTTTAATAGTCCGACTCTCCCTTTGTGTTTCTGAATAAGACAGAGCGTCGTATTCCGAGGGCCTGGATGACGGCGGCTCCAGGGACCGGAGCCCCTAACAGGCCTAACAGAGGCACACAGTCCACCAAGGGCTTTGATCACTGTTCTATTCATTGTTGCCTTGCCAACTTAGATTTATCACTCCCTCTTCAGGGGCCGTTTTACCCTGTAAATACAATCAACAACACAAAAATAAAATAAAATAAAGCCCATCAGAAAGTAAATGCAATCGATAGAGGTACGAGCAAAACAAAGTAATCAAATTAAGAAATAGGTAGGGTTTTCTTTTTGGAAGACGAAGGTTCTTCAGCATGTCAAAAATACCGCAGAGAAAATCTATATGAAGGCATTTATAGGGAAAGCAATTATGATTGTTCTTGACTGGTAGACAGTTTATTAAAGAACAATGATAATTACAGCTGTCAGGGCCATGACTCAGCGGTGGATCACTTGTTTGTGACACATAGGAGTGCTTAAATGACTTTTTTTTGCTGCTTTCTCTTATTGTGTACTTTTCTTTTTTGTATTACTGTTTCCAACTCACTTCTGGTAATACAAGGCTCTTTCCATGAAAAGATGATTTTTTTTTCTCTTTTACAGCAAAGTGTCAGTAAAAAGAAATGCTTAACCTTGAGAAATCTTGGTCCACCTCAGTAGGTCAATTTATATGTTACATTATACTAGGATAAATTCATATTTAGGTTTGTGGTTACAGCTAGACTTTTAACCGTTAAAAACATGTTGAACCCTCTGGTGCTCCTCATTTAAGGGTCACACTCATATTCCTCCCATCAAAAGTGGCTGTACCCCCCCCCCCATTCTAATATTTTAATAATAATAATATTATTCATATTTTAATCATTAATATTAATAATGTTTTTAATATTTTTCAATCAACCCCTTTATTGATGTGTGTTTTTTGTATTCACAATTTGTATTGTGTTTGTATTCACTCACAAAAAAACCTCAATGGTCCTACTAGCTACTTTTCATTCTATTACTTTTATTATTATATTCATCTAACATTTCTAATTATTCTCTCTCAAAAGAACATGGAATGCCTTTTTTGCTATAACAAAACCTTATGGAATCTAGGGAAAATGCACACCATTATTTGTCAAGTACATTATTCACAAGTGAGATACTCATGTCTTTAGTAAGGACTCATCTGAAGGTCCAGTGAGTGTGTCAGAATGAGAACTAGATGAATAAATGTAGGGCACAGATACACACACACTCGCAAATTTTTATAAGCTTTCAGAGGCTAATTCTTCAAAAGGCAAAGTAATGGAGCCAAGAGTCACGCCGTAAATAAAAGAGCACACGCTTATTCTGTGTGTCAGAGAAAGGGGTTGCAGCGGAGAGCAAACACACATAGCCTAATGAACGCTGACTCACCTGGATATTACAGCGTGGTTAGTGGAATCATTACACACCGGAGAGGGTCATGAGGCTGACGCACACACACACACACACACAGACGGCACAAAAACAGATTTTGGAGGAAAGTTTCTCGTGTTTCTGGCCCTATTAGGGGGCCTGTAATTCAGAGTGTCATGAAGCTAATTGTCAATTACATCTGATCTATCAGTCTCAGTGCCAGAACTGCCAAGACCTGCCAAGATGCTCTCGTCTTCTTCTCTCTCACTCTTTTCCTTTCCTCTCCCACCTTTTCACCTCTAGAGCTTTCCGAGCATTCTCCTTCAAAGCAGGGCCATTGCACAGCAATTTGGCTCGGTGAAATGGAATTGTGTGCGTGTCCGTGAGAGAGAAATTCAGACAGAGAGAATGATTTGGTAGATATTGCTGCCCGTTCGTATTTGTATTCCGCATATAATCCAAAAAGAGTTCTTCGTTGTTTTGCTTGATAAGGCTTGTCGGGAGGACAAAAGTAGGTTGTATTAACGATTCATCTGAGAGAGAGAAAAACGCATCCTGCTAATGCTAATGGTATATGTGCGCTCTGTTTTTGTATCCCGTGTTCTCTCCTGTTTTCCTGTTTACCTCACTTCTTTACATCTGCCTTTCTCAGGCCTGCTGGAACAAACGAGAGGTACATTAAAGCATTTAAAGCTGAATTTGCGTGAGGGAATGTGCTCGGCGGGACCTGAGCGTCCGTTCTCCCTTCGTGTGTTTAATGGGTTTGCATTAAATCGACACTAAGTGCCTTCACCAATTTACCTCTCACAGCTTATCAATGGGAAACTAGAAAGAGAAGAGAATAACAAGAAAAAAAGCACAGCAAATGTCTTTTAGATGGGGTTTAGAGGTTAATTATGTTTAAAATGTTTGTATATACGCATTTCAGTTTGATCAATGATAATACGTATTTAGAAGAAGAGTGAGATTGTGCTAGAAGTGTATTTTGATTGCGGTGTGTGTGTGTGTGTGTGTGTGTGTGTGTGTGTGTGTGTGTGTGTGTGTGTGTGTGTGTGTGTGTCAAGGGTCCACGCTTGTTAGATGAAAAGTGAATGTTAGACAGTGTGAAATATTGATGCTCAGTGTCTCCCTGCTGTGCCACCTGTTAAAATTTGAAATGATTTTTAGTTTGGCAGCATCAGCTGTTCAACTCACCTGAATTACCTCCAGTCTTACAAAATCACATTACTTTTTAGAATGAACTTTTTGAAAATAAAATTATTATTATTATTATTATTATTATTATTATTATTATTATTATTATTAATAATAATTGAATTTATTTAATAATAATAGTAATAATACTTTATTTTACCTTGAATTTTAATATTTTGTTGTCCTGTGTTTGTTGTGCATTTGATGTACTTTTATATTGTGTGTACATCATATGACAAACTGTATACTATTTATGTTTGTATTTATTATAAAATATAATAATAAATATATTATTCTTTTTATAAAGTATACGTTCAAACAATTTGGGTCAGTAAGTTTTTTTTTTTTTGTATGCTTACCAAGGATGGACTTTTAAAATAAAATTACAGTAAAAACTGTAATTTTGTGAAATATTATTACAATTTAAAATAATGTTTTTCTATTTTATTATACTTTAAAATGTAATTAATTTCTGTGATTGTAAAGGGATGGTAAAATATCAACAGTTAATACTCCAGTCTCCGGTGTCACATGATCCTTCAGAAATCAAGCTAACACTGATTTGGGGGTCAATAACTATTTATTATTATTATTATTAGTAGTAGTAGTAGTATTAATGTTGATGTTCTTTGATGAATAGAAAGTTCAAAAGAACAGCATTTGTTTGAAATAGATGTACTTTGTAACTTTTTAAATGTCTTTACTATTACCAATTTTATGTGTCCTTGCTGAATAAAAGTATTAACTTTATTCTAAGAAAGAAATCTAACTGACCTCAAACTTTTGAACGATTGTGTAGCAGACAAAGAATCACAAAATAACAAGGGTTGATGTCGTATTACATTTATTAAAATAATGAATGTGAATGTAATGAAGCTGGCTACAAAGATTTTGCCCGATAAAGACCTAAACGTTTGTTGAAATGTTGCTTTGTTTCTATAAGAGATATTGTTATTATGTGCCAACAAAGTCGGGAAGACCAACACTGTGTTAGACTGCCATTCAGAAAGAGAGAGCTTCAGGCAGCTAACAGTAACGCAGAAGTCACATTTCTTTCCATACACCATAATTAGTTTCTTTTTTTATGTAACAGTAGCTAACATTTGCCCAACACTGATTAGCACATACAGGAAATCAACTGAACCACAGAAATGTGGGACATAGGACTTAGCGGCTTCGCTTGTCAACAATAAGCCTTTGAAATTGTGAGACGGGAATGCAGACGCATACAATGGCTATGAAAGACATCTCCTAATTGGATTTTGACATGCTCAAGTGAGCTATGTGATACAGGAGGAGAAATGTAATGAATCTGCTAATTAGAGGTTAACTTGAAGTGTGCTTACAGCTGTCAGAAGTGTGTTTAGTTTTATGCCGATGACCACATGCAGCTCCTCCCACTTGTTTGTCCAGACATTATGCTTAATTTTTCATGTTTATTGTTTGTTTTGCTTGATGCCTTGTGCTTTAGTGTTGATGGCCCACCGTATTAGTCTGATTTTTGGCTCGTGGTCTGCTGACTTGCTTGTGCGTTTAGATTGTTGTTGTAATTATTCAGTTTCTTTAAGGGTGAGATCAGTATGTGAGTTAATTGTTTTCTGCTGTGACCTGCACATTTCACTAGTGTGATCACTTTTACAAGCTTGTATTTCAAAGCTTAATTATGGTCAGTTACGAGCTGCCATCGAGGCCTTGGAGGTGAAGTGTGCGGCTAGATGATTTTATGGCTGTTTAGCTTTGTATTAAATACAAGATGAAAGCCATTGCATTTATAGCAGGTGCATGGCGCTGATAATGACAGCCAGCAGTGATGTACTTAGACACAGTGCATTGTGGGGGATCAGGTGACACTGCCACCTCCCCTTGGGAGTCTGTTTTTTTCTCTTTTTTTTTTTTCTCTCTCTCGAGTTTTAGCTTCTAAGTTTAAAGTTACGGATAATTGGATAGTTTCTCTTACAAAGCAACAAAATGACTTGTCATTGTTATTATGCTGACATTAACTATGACCTTTTTCAGTGCCAACCTGCCTTACCAGAGTGGCATTCACACCTTCCTGTTCCAGTTCTCTGAACGTCAATAATCCCCCAAACCCAAATTGCACCAGATCGAATGGTCTGGCATTGGAATCACCCAGACATGACACCATGAAATAATTAGAGGCATGTATTGATAATTCCTAAAGTGTTAATGTGCCTTAATTGAGTTCTATTTTTAGTGCACATGCTCTCCATCCGCTGAAGTAATGCTGTGTAAATGAGACTACAGCACTTTATGCAGTGTCCTGTTAAATCCATATTGATCTTTAGTTAGTAGTGCTTTCTATGGTAAGCATCACTATTTTTCCAAACCCTCACTATTAAACTACATGTGCTCTCTGGGTATGACATTTTAAACTATGCAGCTTCTTCTTTTCTAAGAAAGTGTAGTTAAAATCTCATAGATTATAGATTAAAATCTCATTGCCTTCACTCACAAAACATTTGCGCTCCCCTGAGAAACTTTGCTTTTGCTTACAAAACTTTTTGCGTTCTCTCGCAAAAGTTTCTTGGTGGAATGTAAAACATTTATAAGAGAATGCAAAATTATTGACATAAATCTCCTCCCCTTTCATATATTTTTACATCACCATGTCCCTTTAGGACAGAGATTCTCAACTCTGGCCCTCAACTTTCCTGGCATTCCACTTTTCTTGCAGAGTTTAGCACCAACCCTAATTAAACACACCTGAAAAAGCTAATCAAGGTCTTCAGGACTACTAGGCTGTTTCCAAAATCGCCCATGGCACTATTTGAGGGGACAGCCATTTTTTAGTGGTGTCCGAAACCATAGTGGACATTATCGAGGGCACTCATTTAATCCACAATGGACTGCAATTACGAGTGTACAGCCGGTGTATGCTCAACGGCTAGAGAATACCCATAATGCACTGCGATGGTCGTCCTAAATTAAATCCTGTGTCTCACCAGAAGATGGCGCCTGCAGCTGAAACATCCATCCATCCATTTTCAACATCCATCCTTTTTTTATCATCCATCCATCCATTTTCCAAACCGCTGGTCCAATGTGGCTTCTGCGTAATACCATACAGGCATAAATTCCTGATTATAAAATTGTTTAGTTTATACATGCTAGTTTCCATGACAGCTCCAGATAAATATTTTCATTACTACTGGAGCTGCCAGTTTGCTAAAGCCGGGAACACACCTGGAACAAGCCAACGGTCGGCCGTCGGGCAGTTTTTGTGCATTGGCCGACTAAATTTTCTCAGTGTGTTCCGCCCTGTCGGCAGAAATTGGTCCTCATTCAACATGTTGAATCGGCGTCGGGCCGTCGGTGAAAGAGGGAACTCCGATTGGCTGTTCATCGTAGTGAACGAGTCAGTGCACGAGAATAATAGCAAAATAGCAAGCAAAGAAGTCAAAACTGTACAGATAGAAGACTGTTCTAATGTTACGTCATCTTACCTGAATGTTCCTTGGCGAATATTTCAATATTAACACCAGCGGAGTGGAATAAAGAAAGTGTTTAGCAGGATTGATATTCAAAACGGTAAGCATGCAATGCTTTGTCTATGGTTTTTGTATCTACAGCCTGCAGCATCAGTTTCCCTTTTTGAATGACAAATATAGACGAAAATATCTGCAGAAATAGAGTTGTCTCATTTACACGCAGGCGCAGAATGTGCATTCTAGCTGACAGTCGGCTGTAGTTCTCTCGGTGTGTTCAAGTGCAGCTTTTTACCCCGACGCGAGGCGACAACACAGTCGGCTTTCATCAGCGCTAGTTCGTCGGCTTCGGCTTGGTGTGTTCCAGGCAAAAGTTTCAAATGATTATTAAACAGCAAGCACAAATTTTACAAAAACGGCAGCCTTTCCGGTGCACTCAGTGTCCGAATTCACTCACTCGATTTCATTCACTCCTTCAAGTGAACTATATAAGTGGAGTAATGTAGGAAATAGTGAATGAGGGTATAGTGGCTTATTTCGAACACAGCACTATAAAGATATAGGCAGGTGAGTTTGATCATGGTTGAAGCTAAACTCTGAAGGAAAATGAAGCTCTAGCATAAGTTCTGCCGGGAAGACTCAATTGTTACGTCACTTATTACCTTCTCATATATCCAATCAAATTAATATTCTTGCGGTATAAAAGATTGGTACTTACACAAGTCTGAGTTCGCAGATGCTGACGCTTCAATTCACCTCCATCCTCCCCACCACCACCAAGATGAGTATTCCCTCCATCCTTTCCAACACCACCAGGATGGTCTCTTCCCTCCATCCACCCCACCACCACCAGGATGGTCCCTTCCTATACCTTGCAGGGGGTCGGCTGCGCCCCTGCCTTCGTCTTCAGGCAGTATATGCAGATCCGGACCCTCGGATTGCAAGCTACGGACGGGGCCTACGCCAAAGAACTTGATTGCTTGTTGGGCTGTTAATAAATGTTAATTGTTACAGTATTTATTCTCCCGAGTCTTTCTGGTAGAAATGGATCTTGAGGGCCAGATTTGAGAACCCCTGCTTTAGGTGCTCTCTACAAACCTTTGAATGGTAGTGATAACATTCTAGTTAATATCATTGTACACAAGAATCACAGTGATGCTCATTCTAATTCTCAGTCAGTTCAGAGTTTGATAGATTCTCTTGTCAAATTCTGCTCTGCTTTCATGGTCTGTCCCACCTTGTGCTACTTGTTCTGTCCCGATGTGGCACAGATACAGCTCTGCGGTGGGGAATCTACTTGGATTAGTTGAATGATGCAGGCTTATGGTCCTTCTGATGCTTTATTGATTGGGCTTTGGTCAGGCCCTGGAGAAGGCTGCTCTTTGGACTATAGTGACGGATCCTGTTGTTTGAGGGTTTCGGTTCAATGCGTCCTAAACCACAGCCTGTGTGGTGAGATCATTTGTGGTTGTCAGAGTAATTGGGCAGAGCACGGAGACTGGAAGACATACCACATCCACTATCAAATTTGCTTATCACTTTCACAATGATATTTTTAATCATATCTTTAATCATATGTCTCTTCTTGGCAATTATAATCACGATTTGGCTCAAAATAATTTACATTTCTCAGCTCAGAGGTTCATTAATAAGACACAGATCACAACCCTTTCGTTCACTGTAACCAATTATTACAAAATTTGCTATCCATCGTCCAATATCACATGTCTCTGTGCTAAAGGCATCTGATTGATGGTTTGTTATTTACAGTGGAGAAACTTTAGCCTCTGTACACAGACATTCTCAGTTTTATAGCTTTTGCGTTCGTCGCCCAATGCCCATCTGATCCAATCCTCCATCCAGCCTCTATTTAGGGGAGGAAACACGACCCATAAATCACCACTGTGCCCACGGACACCTCTCTTCTCTTAACGCTTTGTGATATATATGGGCTCGTGCGCCATAGCTGCCGTTATGGCAGGAGGAGCTCACGGAAAATTGGATATCAAGGCAAAGGGGGAAAACAGGAAATGGGCTTAAGGATAGCAATGTGATTGGGCCTGGGGGCAAGAGAGCAGAAATTAGCATAAGACGCACAGTAGGATACTTAAATTGGCCCAGAACTTGACAGCTGCATAGTAATTATTGCCCCTACTCTTTTCTCATGAATTCACAACGGGCAGTTGCATGAACACTAGCCCTTTTAATGGCACAATTCCCACAGCAGACTGGTGGGCGGAAGACATGAAGTTCAGCTTCATATTTATTTTTTTCTGTATTGCTGATGAAGAGAAAAGCACAAGTAATGACACTTAAAATGTCAGTTTATTTTCAGTTTGTTTATAAATGTTGCTATTTAAATATATTGGTGCAGAGTGGACGAAGTCGGCGGGTTATATCTTTATCTCACTGCCATCTGTTTGTATATAAGTGAGGATTCAGTTAATAACCTGAAAAACTAAAGCAATGAATTTCACATTTTCAAGTTAGCAATGATGTAGAGGAGTTAAGCCAAAAATGAAAATGATCATTTTTTCAATTGTGTTATGTTAGAAACAGACCAAAATTGATGTCAGTAAATCTCTCTGCTTGATAAAAAAAAAAAAAAAGGAAAGTTGAATGGGCTCGATGAAGTTTTTACTTAACAGATGCCTCAGAGTAGGGCTGGGAGATATAGCCAAAATGACTCTGTGTTTTATGATTTAATGCAAATTTATATAAACTTTAACAATTTTAACAAGCTTTTAAAATGTAATCAAATTTAAATATAACAATTAATTTACAACAAAACATTTTTATTTTAAGTCAAATAAGATTCTGCACAACAGAACTGTATAAATGTAATACATGGATGTAAAAATATCTTGTTTGTAAGATATTCCTTAAATAATCACATTATAATTACTTTGACAATTACCTTTAAGTATATAGTAGTGATATATTTCTGTCATCATTTCTTAAAGTTAAACCGAACTTTTTATTTTGACGGGTTGTCGTGAAGATCTTTCCGTTAATTTCAGTTCTACCAGAAAGACTTGGGAGATAGAATTATATAACAAAGCATATATTTATTAACAGCCCAGCAAGCAAATATTTATAAAGTTCTTTGGCGTAGGCCCCGTCCATAGCGCGCAATCCGAGGGTAACGGAAACTGCATTTCCTGCCTGAAGGGGACCCCCGGGAGGTATGGGAAGGGACCATCCTGGTGGTGGTGGGGAGGATAGAGGGGAAGGGACCATCCTGGTGGTGGTGGGGAGGATAGAGGGGAAGGGACCATCCTGGTGGTGGTGGGGAGGATGGAGGTAATTGGCAGCGTCAGCATCTGCGAACTCAGACATGTGTAAGTACCAGTCTTTTATACTGCAAGTATTAGCACATGATTGGTTAGATGTGGGGGTAATAAGCTAAAGCTTTCATTTTCAGTGTGTTTTTGATGGTAGTTTTTCTCAAAAGAAACGTTGAAAATCTTGTGAGGTGACTCTCAAAGCAACTCTGGAGATGAAATTCATGTGATCATGTCCTCATATGCTGTATTGAGATGGGAGACGTTGAAAACACCATGTGCGTCACATTGGTGTGAGTTTGTGTATCAGACGATCTTTTACGTAGAGACACACAGAAATCACTTATTAGAAACATGCACTGACTGGCTGTTGTCGCTTATATTTGGCTGTTAGATTAAAGGTGAACTAAGTAACTTTTTTACCTTAACTGAACAGCTTCGGAGTCATTGGAATGGTTACATTACTTATTTCGGGTTGAATGGTGGTCGTTTCGCACCCCCCTGGTGCCCGTGAGCGGAAAATACGCACTTGCAACTTTGGCCCGCCGCGTCAGGAAGTCTTGCGTGATATCAGGTCTCGCGATGTAAACAATTGCTTTACGGCCAAAAGAAATCTGCTAAAATGCTGTCATTATTGCGCTCCCTCACGCTGTCCGAACCCGAATGAAGAAGACGTTTTAAAGAATGTCCCATCTGCTTTGATGTCGTTGATCTACTAGCCTCTGGTGTCCGAGAATCGCCTACGAGTTTTTACAACAGTGTTGACAAATATCTATTCCGAAGCTGTGGGGGGAGCTCTAGAGAGAAACCTGCGAGCAAAAAGCGAGAATACAGCGAAGAAATCCCGAAGTTACTGAGCCCCGCTTTAATCAATATCGAGTAAAAATGTCCAGAGCTTATCATCCTTGTTAACATACATTTTATCTCGATCTCAAATTATATAGTTTATCACCCAGCCTTACCTCAGAGCTTAATAAAATAATAGTTGCAATGTTTTCCTGAACTGAAATAATGAAATGCAATTCATTAATGTGCATTGTATGTGCAATGTGCTGCAATTCATTTAAATCTATTGTATAATCTATAGTAGATTTCTTTTCCTTGGTCAAAATGTGTTCCTGTGGCTTAAAGTCCCCGTGAACCGGAAGTTGCAAACGACTTTTCTCCAGTGCTGTGACGTATTTCCCAGTGAAACGGAATATTGAACAGAGGGCAGGGTTTTACTCTAGCGCTCCTCCTCTCTATCTCTCGCTCATAACAGACTAACGGTTTGAGGGGAGTGGTTAAGCGTTGCCCAAACCAATTCCTCAAACCTACGTCATCAGAGAAGGTCCTCCAATGCAGAGGGGAGGGGCATTTTCAGATTTTGATTAAAGATTACCATGGTAAAAAATTTTTTTTTTTTATATTTTCTTGCACGGATTAATTGTTCACCACAAGACTAGTAATATGCGCTAACAAAGTAAATAGGGTCAATTTTGGTTTCATGGGGACTTTAAATCCTAGGGAGCACACACTGGCAATTTTTTTAGCTTTGGATAGAAGCATCTGACAGATGCATAAATGTAAAATTATAATTTACATTTACATTCTAATCTTGGCTAGAAAAGTACCAAGAAATGACTAACCTAATTAGCTTACTGTTTGTTTTGATGGAGATTTTCATTAATATATAAGGAATAGTAAATAGTTTTTCAGTTTCCAGTTCTTTTTTGATGTCTGTGTTTTTGGAACAGTCTGCCAAATTACTGGAGGAATCTGCAAATTGAGTTTAGATTAATTAGATGTTATCTCCTTGGCCGGGTTTGGTGTATCTTGTTATAAAGTATGCTACAGCCAGTTATGACTGTGTTGCTTCTTACAACAAGTTTATGTGGAGTTAGAAAATGGGTAAATTGTTGGTAAATTGTCAGCACAGAGGTGTAAACATGGAACTGAATATGCCGCAGTTATTTCACTAAAATCTCACCAGAAAAAAAAAAAAAAAACACCAAAATAAATAAGCCAGATTTGCCAAGCCCACAGGGGCTGGCACATTTGGAAATAAAATCCCCCAGTTTCAGTTGCTAGTCCCTCCGTTACAACCCACTCACACACACCAAGCCAAACTGAAAAAACAAGTATCATCGCATATGCCAGGTTATGCAATAGAGAGAGAAAAATACATCCTCTCACAGATGTCTGCACATTTACACATCATCCTGTATTACTGCTGGCTTGCATTTATTCAAATGTATTTTTCATTCTACAAAGAGACAGTTTTCAGATGTATTGATATCTTGAGGATTTGTAATGCCGCTTTTTGTGTTTCTTCATGTGTGTGAATGCAATCTAATGAACTTTGAAATGGACTCTCTTTCAGTGTTTGGGGTATATAAGAAAATAACGTTTGTGTATTGATTGTGGGAAAAAGAATCTGTAATATTTTATTAGATCTAATAACCCAGTCAGTGGTGAATGGAGCTAAATGGATGGATTTTTTCCCTACTGGTTGAGTCAATAGCAAGGTATCACCATTACTCATTCACAGTACTTAACCTGAAGTGACTGACCCCTAGAGGATGATAACAGAACTAAATTTGACTTGTATTTTTTAATTCATCTTCGTTTTTATTGCATTAAAATTTTATCAGACCATGCAAAACACAACTGTATACTAATGCTTAAACCTTATTCCAATCCAGGTTTAATGTGCAGAGTAAACAATAACAATAAGTAAGTACTTCGTTGACTGATTTCCCAGAGTCTGTACATTTTTTTTTTTACAGTGACACTGGCAAAATCAAAGTATTACTGTTTGTTGGGCTGTACCATTTGCCAACATCTGGCTCAACCAATGAGTGCAAAGGCGGGACCACCTTTTTGTCTGATCAGTAGAGTGCAACAGTGCCCTCCAACTTTCTCAGCGGCTTTGGTTCTGGAACTACATATATTTTTAAAAAAGTCTTTGTTTAAGAGTTATAAGCCATGAACCAAACCAACCAGCTATAAGGTGAATCACAACATTACAAACATTGACTTAAACCAAAAAGGTATTTGTATATCGCAAATTTAAAAACAATGGAGGAATATAAAACTATTGATTTAAAGATGTTTATTATATAACACATTTTTTATGTTTATTGTATTAAATGCACACAAATATTTAAGAAGTTTGAGAGCATAGGAAAACTAACTCTACGTCATTTGCAGTGTTTCATGGGAGTGGATGGGCGCTAAAGTGTTATTTTGGCACAATTTGTCACAATTCTCTGATTGGTGGAGATTTCTCTGCTGAATCATGATTAATGTAGTTTTTCACCTGGAATTCTACTTTTAAGCATAATTGAAATAAAAAGAACTGATTCTCCATAGCTCAGGTCTATGGAGAAAAGGAATGGGATTATTCATTTTGGAACCCGACTGTTGTGCTTTATAGAAGAGGGAAAGGGAAAAGCTGTGTGGATACAAGCAATCCTGGTGAAGGAACAGTATATATACTGCTTATACAATAAAATATTGATAAATTGCCATTGTTTTCTTATGCCGCTATGCTAGTCTGTATTAGTTTCACTTTTGCGTGAACAACTGTAGGGAATCAATTGTATCACAATCTGTATCATGCCATCACCTATACTCAGCCTGAACAATAAAGTAAAGTGACACCCACCCCCATAAAAACACAAACACATGTTGTTTATGCACTAATCTTTGTCATTCCTCTCTAAGAGGTATTCTTGTGCTACGCATATCCAATCAGTCATCTCTGTCCCAAGCACTTATAAAATGCATTCGGCCCAGACAGGTGACCAGTCAAAGAGCATTATCCATCCCTTTGTCTGACCGAGCTCGCATTCCGCTGCTACGCTTCCCATTTGACAGAGACGATTTATAATGCACGCTGACACCTGTAAAGTACAAGCTACCTCATTCTCTTCTCCTCCACTTGAGGAGTGTGAAATTCATTAGTTGAATGGTTATAAAGAGATTAGGAATGTGACGTAATGGATCTCAATTATGATTTATTCAGTCTGGTTGCATGAGAGAACTGCAGCTGGATCTCTTGAATATGAAGAGGCGTGCAAGAGTGTGTGTTTGTATGCAGTGTTTGTGTTTGTGTGTCTTTTTATGTGGAAGCAGCTCATTCATGCCAAGAGACTCAGAGAGTAGCGCTACTTCCAGTTTTTTTTTTTTTTTTTTTTTGTGGCTTGTTATTAATGTCATCATACAATTTTTTTTTCTTTTTTTCGTTGAGCTGTGTGGTTGTTTGGCTAGTAGGTTGGCCTGCATTGTTTTTATTTTTACTGGTGTGTCATAGCACATATTTTTAGTAGTATTTTTTAGCTGTATATGTAGCTAAGTGGAATAAAGTAGATATGAACCTATAGCCTTCATTCATTCATCATGTTTATCTGTCAGGACGCCAGATGAAAAACTGCTCATGTTAAAGACAGGTAGATTTTTCCTCCTCTGTTGTATTGTCTCCTCCTTTGTTTTTCTCTCATTCCCATTCCTCTTCTAAACACACACACACACACACACACACACACACACACACACACACACACACACACACACACACACACACACACACACACACACACACACACACACACACACACACACACACACACACACACACACACACAGTTGTTTTCTCATTCTCTCATTCTGTCAGTAGCTGTAGTTGTGATACACTCCTGGCCCCACATGTGTGAGTAGAAGATCGGTGAGGTTTCTACCTGCCTGATTTTAATGCACATTTAATGCATAAGCCATATAAGACTAAACATCTGACAGAGTTTAATACAATTACAAGTAGTATTCTGTATTTATTTATGAATGATTGGCGCGAATGCACTTGTCACCAGTGATATATCAGTGCAAAAATTTCAATTTCTTCACTAACCAGCTGCAGTCCAGTTTAACCCGGTTTTAAGATGCAGCATGGGACTTTCAGTTAAATCAGTTCTTTTTAGCATAAACATGCCCACTTTTTATGTAAATTAGGCTTATAGATTTGCAGTGAACTGTTTACTGTTTACTATCACCTTCCACTGAAAGTAGCCAGTTAACTAAATTGTTTCAAACAGATGTTTGTGTGCCTCACATCGAATCAAGTTCTTTCTACTCTGACACACATTCAGAGTAAACTCTGAAATCTCCAACCGATTTTTCTTATGCAATATATTGTATACAGTATATTAAACATGAAAAATCTGATTGGATATTTTGAAAAATTATTTGCATCTTTATACAGTATATACACTGTTAAAAGGTTTTGGGATTTTTTATGTTTTTGAAAGAAGTCTCTTGCGCTCACCAAGGCTACATTTGTTTGATCAAAAATCAAAATGTTTACAATTTTAATGTTTCTATTTTAATACATTTCAAAAGGTATTTATTATTGTGATGGCAAAGCTGAATTTTCAGCATCATTACTCCAATCTTTAGTGTCACATCAGAAATGTCCTTCAGAAATTGCCCATATCAATGTTGAAAATGGTTGTGCTGCTTAATTTTTTGTGGAAACTGTGATGATTTTTTTCAGGATTCTTTGATGAATAGAAATTTCAAAAGAACAGCATTTTTACTGTCACTTGTGATCAATTTAATGCATCATTACTGAATGAAAATATTAATTTATTTAAAAAAATCATACTGACCTCAAACTTTTGAATAGTGTATATTTATTTTACTATTCAATTTGTGTTTCATGTTTAATACATTGTATAATACGATGCAAATGTGGCAAAGAGACTAGATTCAATATATGAAAGGCGTTTTTTAAAGGCATTCACCTAGATACTTGCAGAGCTAGTAAATTTGGTCTTGTATATTGCACATTTGTTTAGTACTGTAAATGAGAAACACAAAACATATGCTGTAATTTAACAGAATAGCATATGTTAAACTAAACAGAACCAACAGAACTATCAACCATATTAATTACCAACAACTATTCTTTATAGTCCTTATAAGACTTTCAAACTGTGCGTTATTATGTAGCAAAAAAAAAAAAAAATGAAGCAAAGTTTACTTAGTGCAGCTCTTATTTTATATTTCCAATCTCTCCTGCCCTCTTTCTCTTTGTATGTCTAGTGGAGGTTTTGAGCTTCTCTCTCTGGATGGCGTTGTAATGACTCATTATCGCTATGGATACTGCGATAACTGACCTCTCCTCTCAGCGTAATTACCAGCCTTTTCATAATGTTAAAATGTCAATTATGGCCACGACCAGGCTTCCTCCGAGCTCTCGCTCTCATTTTCTGTCTCTCGCGCTTTCTTTTCTCTCCAATAAAGGAGTGTTTTCTCCTGAGAGGAATGTGTTCTCATGCTAAATATTTATGCGGTAAATACTTGAGGAGATGAATTCAGAGAGACCCAAACCCACATGAAGACCCATTAACCCTCTCTGAATGTGATGAAATGATTGCATAATTGAGAATATGATAATTAATCTTTGTCAAAGCCGAGCAATCGTGAGATATGAAACATCACAGTGCCAGCAGGCATCAGCTTTACATTAGAGAGACTTGCCTTTCCCTGCACCTCAATTTATTTCAGATTGTTATTTTCAAATCAATTTATCTGTGTTTGTGGTGGATTTCAGCTGTATTCCATCCATCATTTTATTAGGAGAGTAAAAAGACAGGGCTGAAAAGTTCCCAAAAATTGATTTGGGAAAGTTTCAAATGTATTTCAAATTTTATATAAATATATTCTAATATTTAAAAATATATATATATAATGGGATTAATTTAAGTTTATATAGAAATTAAACAGCAAATATCTCTTTCATATAGGACACAGAGATCCTGAACACAGCAATTCTGACTGGACGGCGCGTTGCCATGCCGGTAAAGGTTGTTTCTGTGGAACAGGACGGAACGGTGAGAGAGGTGGATGACCCCTTGACCTGCATCTCCACAGATGAGGACGTCCTCAAGGTGAGAGCTCACCTGCTTTATTTTGTGTTACCTTCTTCATCCTCTGCCCCCCCGCTCTCCATCAAAAGTTTAGACAGGTGGGGCCTTGCATTGTCGATAGATTTCATCAAGAGACAGGCTCCAGGGTGACTCAGGGAAGCCCAGACTGGTGGCAAAGAGGAGATGAACGGACAAGAAAAACAGCGGGTGCCTGTGAAAGGCATTTTTCCCTCCGCAAAGTTATTCTTTTTATTGGGTTTGAGTTACACTCTCAGAAATGCACACATACACAAAAAAAGACATTTCCAGAACTGAATAATTGTCTGGAAGACAAACGCGAGATGTGTCACATCACATGAAATGACTGAGCCGATGCAAATGAAGACATGAAAGGTAGCAGAACCCCCCCAAAAAAGAACGAAGGAATTATAAGGATGAAAAATTCTGATGTAACAGGAAGAAACACCTTAAAAGATAAACAAGCCAGCCACGTCATACCCGTCTGTTTATTCAATTCAACCTGTCTGGTTATTCTTATTCAATTCAGCAAGTAATTATTGCTGAAGATGTTTACAGTGCACACTGGTCATTTTACTGGACTTGTGGTTTTGGGTTTATCTGGTCCCAACTGGACGTGTTTCATAGATTTAATTTTTAATTTAAAAGTTTCTCTGTTGAAAATTAGCCAAATGTCTAGTGTGTAATGTAAGGTTTTTTTTTTTTTGAGTTTTTTAAAGTACATTTATTTAAAGGTATACACTATGTAACTTTAGGCCCTCTAGCGGTTAACCCTTATGTGCTGTTGGGGATGTTTTCATCCACTATGGGGTATTTTTTAGTCTAAATTTGGCCATAACTTTTTCTGTGTTTCAGCAAATGGAATGATTTTTGGTGACAAATCTTATTTTGACACATATTTTGGGAAAATGCTTTGAAATTTTTCAAAAACTCAACAGTACACTGTGGGCAAATTTACTACCCTTTCGTTATGTTTGTGGCTGAAAACAGCCACTACTTTAAACTGCTGTAAAAATTTATCAGATAAATATTTTTTTCAATTTTTTTTGCATAAATCTATTAATCAACCTCAGTCCTGCTCAAAAATACTAAATGTTTAAAAAAATTCAGGATTTTAACTCTTTAATTGCCAAATTTGTAAATGATGTCACTGATTTGGGAAAAAAACACACACAAAATGACTCATTTTCAATATAAAATGTGATTGTGGACTGGATTTTTTTTTACCTTTTATCACAGTCTTGGACATGTCAAAGATTAGAAACAACATTGGTTTTGATGCATTGTTAGTTTTTGTGCAGCATCAGATTTTAACTTTTTCTCCCTCATTTACTGTTCGTGGCTGTTTTTGCCCCATTGACTTCCATTATAACCACATTTTTTGATTGCAAAGCCATGACACCATATAATCATGCATTTTTGATTGTTGGTGGTTTTCCCTGTTGGGAAGAGGTAAAATTTGTAATTTTTACTGTTGATAACCGTGTGGCACCATTAACCCTTTAGATAGGCCTGTGCCAAAAAAAGCTTAGTTTCTGGCTTTTACATGGAGTTATATGGAGTATAACAGCATAATAAAGTGTGTGTGTGTGTGTGTGTGTGTGTGTGTGTGTGTGTGTGTGTGTGTGTACTCACCTTGATGCGTCTGAGAAAATCAAAATATGCACCTCAGCTCTCAGAACTGCATGGAGTAAACAAAAACAAAGTAAGTGTATTTATGCACCTGCTGCCTTTTGATGGTGAGAAATGCAGACTAAACAAAAACAAAGCAAGTGGATTTAAACGCGTGCATGCAAGCCTGCTGGTCATTTGATGGTGAGAAGAGCAGCAAGCAACATGAGAAAGGGCTTGACTTGTAGTGAAGTTTTAGAGATGATTATGCAGCCTGACCCCTCCAGCGAGCTGCAGGATGTTTCGTCTTCTCCCTCTGACACCACAGACTCAGGAGAGTCAGATCCTGATTTGGATGTGGCACCCTCATCATCCTCTCTAGCTTCCACTGAAGGCGAGGAGGATTCGGAGGATCCTGGATCTGGGTGGATTGGGAGAAACGGCGAAGTGTTGTTTTCCACTAACGTGGAGACAACTCTCTTTCTTCAGCCTGCCAGTGGCGTGACTCCAGGGCCGACGCGCTATGCCTTCGCAAGGGTCCAGAACATGGATTCCGTGTTCAATCTGTTTTTTACGGAGGAGATGATTGACCTCATTGTCAGCATGACTTGCGTCAACACATACATGTTTGTACAGTCATACAAACATGTATGACTATGCCTTGTGATGGCATAGCGCGTCGGCCCTGGAGTCACGCCACTGGCAGGCTGAAGAAAGAGAGTTGTCTCCACGTTAGTGGAAAACAACACTTCGCCGTTTCTCCCAATCCACCCAGATCCAGGATCCTCCGAATCCTCCTCGCCTTCAGTGGAAGCTAGAGAGGATGATGAGGGTGCCACATCCAAATCAGGATCTGACTCTCCTGAGTCTGTGGTGTCAGAGGGAGAAGACGATACATCCTGCAGCTCGCTGGAGGGGTCAGGCTTCATAATTATCTCTAAAACTTCACTACAAGTCAAGCCCTTTCTCATGTTGCTTGCTGCTCTTCTCACCATCAAATGACCAGCAGGCTTGCATGCACGCGTTTAAATCCACTTGCTTTGTTTTTGTTTAGTCTGCATTTCTCACCATCAAAAGGCAGCAGGTGCATAAATACACTTACTTTGTTTTTGTTTACTCCATGAAGTTCTGAGAGCTGAGGTGCATATTTTGATTTTCTCAGACGCATCAAGGTGAGTTCACACACACACACACACACACACACACACACACACACACACACACACACACACACACACACACACACACACACACACGCACACACACACACACACACACACACTTTATTATGCTGTTATACTCCATATAACTCAATGTAAAAGCCAGAAACTAAGCTTTTTTTGGCACAGGCCTATCTAAAGGGTTAATGGTGCCACCCGGTTATCAACAGTAAAAATTACAAATTTTACCTCTTCCCAACAGGGAAAACCACCAACAATCAAAAATGCATGATTATATGGTGTCATGGCTTTGCAATCAAAAAATGTGGTTATAATGGAAGTCAATGGGGCAAAAACAGCCACGAACAGTAAATGAGGGAGAAAAAGTTAAAATCTGATGCTGCACAAAAACTAACAATGCATCAAAACCAATGTTGTTTCTAATCTTTGACATGTCCAAGACTGTGATAAAAGGTAAAAAAAAATCCAGTCCACAATCACATTTTATATTGAAAATGAGTAATTTTGTGTTTTTTTTCCCCCCAAATCAGTGACATCATTTACGAATTTGGCAATTAAAGAGTTAAAATCCTGATTTTTTTTTAAACATTTAGTATTTTTGAGCAGGACTGAGGTTGATTAATAGATTAATGCAAAAAAAATTGAAAAAAATATTTATCTGATACATTTTTACAGCAGTTTAAAGTAGTGGCTGTTTTCAGCCACAAACATAACGAAAGGATGTAATTTCTAACAATGCACAAGGGTTAAAAAAATAAACGTAAAAAAAAAAAAAAAAAAAAACATGCATTTTGCAGAAGAACATTGGGGCGTTACTGTAGCTTCAGAATAGATAATGCTTTACAATGAACTCTTTTAGAGAGCTACTGTATATATGGCAATTCATCTGTTCAAATACCTTACTCACCTGTTGAGTAATAATAACAACGGCATCTCCGCTTCGCCTCTCTCAGTCTCTCAGTTCTCTCCATCTCTGAAAAGCCAAGCCAACCTTGATTCTAGTTTTATTACGACCTCTGTCACATTCTCTTTTTTGTCAGCAGACTCTCCTCTATTCTGTGTTTTTTAAAAACGGGTTATTCCCCCGGAGGTTTGAGATTTACCGTCTTCCATGTCCACCTTTCTCGCAATTTCCTGTGATAAACCTTCCCGTCAGGTCTATTTTTTTACACTTATATTAGGCTTACCATAGTGAAGCAGGGTTAGATAAAAACCTGTTTTGGAAGAAGGATTTATGATGTATTGATTATCAGTTTGGTTTGGTTTCTGAGAAAAAAAACAAAAAACATAGTGTACCTTCAAAAGGTGTGTGTGTCTGTGTGTCTGTGTGTGTGTGTGTGTGTACTACCATCCAAAGCTTTGGGGTCAGTAAGAAATTAGTATTTTATTCAGCAAAGATGCATTAACTTGGTCAAAAGTTTATGATGTTAACATTGATAATAATAAGAAATGTTTCTTGTGAATCAAATCAGCATTATATTTGAAAATATATTTGAATAGAAAACAGTTGTCTTAAATTGTAATAATATTACACAATATTACTGTTACATCAAATAAATGCAGCCTTAATGTGCATAAGAGACTTTTTTTCAAATAAAAATAAAAAATCTTGCCCCAAACTTTTGAACCGTACTATAAATTACTCTTACTCTGTTTCTTTCGTAAAATATAAAAACACTTGCTTTTTGGGGCCAATAGTCAATTTTACCCTTGGGGGTTGCGTGAAAGTAGCATCAGAGTCTGCGTTGTCATGCTCTCCTGAGCCCTCAGCTAATAACTGAACCTTCCCGATGCTGAGGCAATTTCCATTTACAAGCAGCAATATGTAGTTTAAATACAATCAATACCCAGTAACAATGAAAAACTCATTCCAGAGCTTTAATGCAAAGTTGAACAACAGAGCGTGTTATTAAGGGAATTACAGGACGCTCATTTTTTGTTGGTGTTGTGATGGGGGGGAAAGAGCATCAGGGTAGGAAGAGAATCTGCTTCATGACAGAAACATGTGGTGGGGAAATTGCGGCAGGTGTACCTGTCTACTTGCGGCTGTCATAAAGATGTGTGCTTGAACTCCGGGTGACATGCGTGACAGGTGTAAACAGGAAACATGACAGCATTGCAACTGAGGACGAGATACAGAAGTGCACCGTCAGGATAAACTCAACTACGGGAAAGGTTCAAAAGGCTAGCATATCCCAGCTTTATTTGTACAATATAAAAATAAACAAAGAAAAGAATAATGCTCGCAAACATACTTTCACCACATTCTCTTTCAATGGCGATAAATTAATTCATTCAGGGTTGAGCTAAAGGATAATGTTGTCTTTTATAAAAGATGTCACCTTGTCACATTGCCACCCTGCAGGTTCAGGTGTGAATGCGATCTTATCTTTATCGTCGCACGCTGTGGTTAATCAGTTCCGCGTTTGTGTGGGTTGAAGGGCTCTCGTAATGATGGCTGATCAAATAAATAAAGGAGTCGGCTAAAGAGATCCCATAGGCTTTAGCGCTCAAATCCCACTCTTTAACCAGCGTCTGTGAGAGCGAGGCCATGGCCTTAATTGGTTCCTGTGAAGACTCCCTCAGTAATGTCTGCGGTAATTGAATTTGACAAAGAACAAGAAGGACAGAGGCATGGAGGAAGGGGTGAGAGAATGTGTGTGTGTGTGTGTGTGTGTGTGTGTATACATGCTCAGACACATGGGGACACAAAACAAAGAGGATTATAAATCAATCTTTCACATCCTCACCCCTTTTTCTCAGTCTTTCACGGTGTGTTTTACTCTCTGTTGTAACACTTTCATTTATTGTGGAAAATCATCTGGTTTTACTGTATCTCGGCTAGTGTAGACACTGCAGGTGTCCTCTACGTAAGAGAGAGCACGGTGCGGAGAGGTGTACGGTGCTAATCCGTTTAATAACTCATTCACTTTGCAGTGACTGGCGGGCAGATTTCCGGCGAGCCCGTAATCGTGTAAAACTCTGATCAGGTTAGGAGCATCAGACCGCTCCTATTCTCAGGTTCAGCTGAGCAAGACAGAAACTAAATATATTTGTCAAGAGAGAGGTTTGAGTTGCAGTGTGTGTGTGTGT
Organism: Scardinius erythrophthalmus; assembly: GCF_964197995.2. Classification (NCBI taxonomy): domain Eukaryota; kingdom Metazoa; phylum Chordata; class Actinopteri; order Cypriniformes; family Leuciscidae; genus Scardinius; species Scardinius erythrophthalmus. Next base: position 11,807,608 of record NC_138225.1, on the reverse strand, counting down.
GTTCATTTTTAATTATTTATCTTCAGAAATCATTTCTTAGATATGATCAATTTTTCATTAAGATTACACAGTCTTTTTTCTAAATATGTTGTGGATCCTGAAGTGATTATTAATTCATCTGTATTCATTCGGTTTTATATTTTTAAAGTTTAAGGCTTTTTTTGCAGTTGAGTTTTGTCCAAAATAATCTTTTGGGAAGACAATTATGCTTAGCGTATTGCGTAATTAGGGAGAACAGGGCTAGCTGTCACTTTTCAGTCCAGTGAATATTGCTTAGGGTGAGTTTATTTGTTAAAAGTGCATTTTTCTATAAGGCGCATACCTCAAAGTCTTGGCTATAAAACGGCTATTGAACATTTCTACCATATTTGTCTAAGGTTATATGATACAGTTCATTGAATACTTGTCACAAAAGTTGTCAAAATAGAATCTGTCATTAAACACACATTTATCCACCTTATTATAATGCAAATGTAAACTAGTTCCTGTGAATGTGTGAGACTTATAGGTAAATATATTATAGTTAAATAACTATAGTTATATAACTATAATAACAAAGTAATTCTTAATCATTTTAATAATAAATTAAAATAGTATGATTACAAATACTAATTTGCAACATCAAGCAGCATAACAGACTGTTTTGTGTACAGCTTTTGGAAGCGGCTGACACCGCAATCCTTGCATATTCAAGTTAACTGTATCCTCTCTTACATTAAAAATAAGGTGGATAGGCTTTTCTTAGGGAAATTTAAACAGCAAAATGATTCTAAATTTTTTTTGTAACATTTAAAAACAGCTAACCCCATCTCTTTTACATATGGTTACTGTTCTATTTTCACATGGGTGATTTTGATATGATTAGAAAAGAGCAGGATCTTATAGTGCATAATCAGAAAAATTTCAATATAATGTGGACATAAACTGCTTATAACCCCCATAAACATCCCAGCCGCTAATCAATCACCGCAACGCCCTTTTAACTATATAGATCTAGCTTCTTTCTGAGCTTAGGATGTACAGTGGATATGGCTAAGCTCCCATAATACTGCTGTCTCTACCCAGTGGACCCGTAACTCACAACTAATGGACCCTGCGAGACCCTCCCAGGGGCTCTTTCCAGCTCTGGTAATAGCCTTTGACCTAACCTTCCTCTCTCTCTGAGCCCATGTGAGAGAGTGGGGAGGAAGCGGTTAACAAATCCCCCCCCCCCCCCCCAACCCTCATCTTCCCAAAGGGAGCTATTAAACACCTTTTTTAAAGCATTATCAGGGCTACCCGCTGCATGTGATGGCCAATAGAATTTTAACAAACGACAGGGTATCCGTTGGGCACCTTTCATCACAATCCATAAAACGGCTAAGCATGCCTGCTTAAAGGAATACGCCGACTTTTTGGGACTTTAGTTTATTCACCGTATACCCCAGAGTTAAATAAGTCCATACATACCCTTTTCATCTCCGTGTGTGCCGTAACTCTGTCTGACGCACCCACCGCTAGCCTAGCTTAGCACAAAGACTGAAGGTAAACGGCTCCAGCTAGCATACTGCTCCCAATAAGTGACAGATGTTTTGATTTGTATAGTCACAGCGTGTACAAATAACTAGGTCACATGAGACACAAACATTGTATACAATCCTGGGAACTATATTCTCAGAAGGCGAAGCACTGCTACTTGGGCGGAGTGATATGCTCGCAGCACCTGAGAAGCCCCATGATGAGGAGCAGAGAGTTTGCTCTGAGTTGAAGAAAAAATCACTCCACCCAAGTAGCAGTGCTTCGCCCTCTGAGAATATAGTTCCCAGTATGTATACGGTTAGAAGATGGCTGTGTCTCATGTGACCTTGTTATTTTTACACGCTGTGACTATACAAATCACAACATATAAATAGGAAAATGTTGGCGTAATTTTGTCACTTATTTGGAGCAGTATGCTAGCTGGAGCCGTTTACCTCCAGTCTTTGTGCTAAGCTAGGCTAGCGGTGGGTCCGTCAGACAGAGTTACAGCACGCACGGAGATGAAAAGAGTATGTATGGACTTATCTAACTCTGGGGGATACGGTGAATAAGCTAAAGTCCCAAAAAGTCGGCGTGTTCCTTCAACTTCTTGTATATTTATGTGTATTATCTTTCAAGCATAATGCTGGCAGATACTGTGAGTTATCTGACATGCAGCATGCTGACAGACATATGGAAACTTTCTGTTATGTTAAAAGGCCTTTTCTTCTGAATTATTCAACAATATGCTGGAGTTTTTTCACTATAAACACCTTAGAACAAAGCTTCCATCTGTGTTTGAGTGTGTGTGTGTGTGTGTGTGTGTGTGTGTGTGTGTGTGTGTGTGTGTGTGTGTGTGTGTGTGTGTGTGTGTGTGTGTGTGCCCAAACAGTACTCAAATCGACACCATGGAAAATGGGACTGGCATAGCTGCTAGTGCTGTGCAGTGATGGCAGTATTTTCTAATCAGATATGTTACAAGAGATTGACTTCACATGATATGATAGCATACTGTGTAAGTAACCAAATACACACGCTCACACAGATGGAACAACGCTTAAAGGTGTTTATGGGAAACAGTGACAGATTGTAGCGGAGATGCAGGGGCATTGGAGAAGAAAAGAGTCCCGAAGTTGACATTTAATGTTTATTGATAACTAGTAAATAAGTTTTTTGGCCCATTCATTTCGGTGAACCTGTCCATGTTTGAGGTCTTTTTGGCTTTATCGTTACTGCTCAACTGCTCCATTTTCTAAGGACACTATTTGTGGGAATATGTGTATCTTTTGACCTGTCTCAAAGAAGGGCTTTGTTTTTAGTTCATCTCCCAAAGAGAATATGTTGATGAAGGTTTAGACCACTAATAATAATATCAGACATATTGGGGACACCCATGACTTATATACGTATGCAAATATTATGTAAATGCCGCATATCAATTTCAGAAGTTTGAAAAGGACCTGACTTCCCATTCTAGGACAAACTGACTCGCAGAAATCAACCCGCCTGCTCCAAGTGTATCAGAGAGTCACCGAAGACATACAACTTTGAACATTTTGTCAATATTTACCCTTACCCTTTTGTTGTTTCATGTTTTTGATGTGTTTTAAGGCACCAGGTTTTAATGTGCACAAGAATGAAAGACATTTGAGAGCTATATGGTGTAGGGGAAGATAAACGACTTACATATTTAAGTTTATTTGTTCACAGATCTGACTTTTTTTTTCTACAACTGAAAAATATTTTGGGGAAAAGAAGACACTTACCAGGCAAACAAAATATGAGAGACTGGGGCAAGTTGTCACTTTTTTATTGCATGAACACATACCTTAAAGTCAACAAAACCAAAAAAGCTTGTAAACATTTCTACCATTTTTGCACACTGGAACAGTGGAATCTGCCATTTAGCAGCCTATTAGGCTTTTCAGATACATTTAAATAGAAAAACAACAGCTGCTAACAGCTTCACAAACACACAATATCGTTATTTCTGTTACAATAATTAAAATTATCACAGATAAATATTTAGTTCGGAAATAAACTCTGTCTACGGTAGTGATCAAAATAGACTAAGGGCCCTATCTTGCACCCAGCGCAATTGACTTTGTACACCGACGCATGTATCATTCCTATTTTGCACCTCCACAGAAGCACGTCGCTAAACTAGGGAATGAACTTGCGCTCCCTGGGCGGTTCAGCGCAAAAAAGGAGGCATGTTCCGGCGCAAACGTTCCTTCATGCTATTTTGCAGGTTTAGAAAACAATAGCGCCACTAACCAGGAAAAAATAAAGTTTAAAGTCAGTGACGCGTTGCGCATGTTATTCATATGCTATTTTAAGGGCGCATGCTTGGCCATAATCAATGTAGCGTGTGCACAACGCGCATACACTTTGATTCTCTCATCTACACAGAAGCAGCAGTTTTCATTTTTGCAAATCATACATTATTACGATAGATAGATAGATAGATAGATAGATAGATAGATAGATAGATAGATAGATAGATAGATAGATAGATAGATAGATAGATAGATAGATAGATAGATAGATAGATAGATAGATAGATAGATAGATAGATAGATAGATAGATAGATAGATAGATAGATTTATTATAAAAGCATACATCTAGCTTACACATTTACCCAAATTATCATACGCCTTTTTAACCGAAGTTAATTTGGGTGTTTCTCCATCCCCAACGTCCCTGACGAGAGTGTTGCTCTCCTCGGCTGTGAACCGCTCCTGGCGCGCGCCTGGCAAATCCGCCATTATAATAGGAATCTGCTTTAGAAAAAGGCGTCTGCTCTTAAAGGGAATGTGAGATGACGCTCTGATTGGTTTATTTCACGTTACGCCCAAACCACACCTATGAATAATGAAGCTACTTCAGACCAACCCATTTTAGATTTGCGCCGGGCGCAAGAGTCATTTATCCCGCCGGGAAAATAGCAACAGCGCCCAAGACCTGCCCACAAAGTTACTTGCGCTTTGCGCTTTGACACTTGCGTTTCAGATCGTTAAAATAGGGCCCTAAATCACCTTTTGAAAGTAACTTGTCTGAAGTTTTGAAAAAACACTGATTCATCCAGTAATGAAACAAGTGAAGTGTTTATGAGTGAGTCATTGAATCATTCATTCAAACCTATCAAATTAATTGTTTTTAAATAGACTGCAGCTATTGACATTTTGTCAGAATATCTAGTAAATTTTGCGTAGTTGTCTATTCAGAATCGTAGGAGAATCATGATAAAAACAATTATAAACATTTTTTAAATATCTATTTTAGGTGAACTTTTTCCTTTAATAATCAAGATGGAGCCGCAGTGTGAGTGTGTGTCGCACAGGTCGGTCTGTTTGAGCTCTATTGTCGCTCTACACTCAATTTAGTACTGCTTCTTTGTATATAACGTGCCACAATCCTTATCAGTCTAGTCATATTCATGTGATAAAGACTTGCTAAACATCGAACAATGGAATAATGGCACTGGGTAAACAAGACCAGATCTGCTTGCAAACTTTATGATTTAAAGTTTGCATCAAACTCTAAAATCAAAATTCTGAAATTGCCAAAATAATAAAAATTAGACAACATAAGAAGATGAATTCAGAGTTATTTATTAATGATTTAATTTCCATAAACTGGGATAGGTATCAGGCAATACCCAATATTCAGGATGCTTGGGATTCAAGGGAAAACACTTACCATGGATAAATGCGGAATTATACTGTAAATCTTTTTAGACAGAGAGACAAGGCCTGGGCTAAATTCCACACGACTAGAACAAATGAAAACTGGGAATATTATAGGACCCTAAGAAATTTATCAAAAACTATGACTCGTAATGCTAAATCAAATTATTATAAAGATTGTTTATCTAATAACTTTAAACAGTTTTGGAGTAATATAAATGTTTTATTAAACACCTCAGATAAATGTGCTATTAAGCAGATAAGAGATGAAAACATGATAGTTCACGATTCCCTATCTATCGCCCAAGTATTTGGTAAGTTTTTTTCTACTGTTTGTTCTAATCTAACATCCATTTATTCATGCATAAATAGTTATAATAAACCTTGCTAGATAGTACTTTTACCTTTACTAAAATAACACCTACAGAAGTTCTGAAGGTTACTGATCAGCTTAGTGCTAATAGTGGTGCTGGACTTGATGGAATTGAGCCCAGATATATTAAACTTGCCTCTCATATTCTCATGTATCCACTGGCTGATCTCTTTAACATGTCTTTACAAACCAGTGAACTACCAGCTATCTGGAAGTTTTCCCACATTACTCCAATTTACAAAGGAAGTGATATTCTTGATCCACAGAATTATAGACCTATATCAATAATTTGTGTTATTGCTAAAGTATTTAAAAAAGTAATTTATAATCAATCTTCAAAGTATCTTGAAAATAATAATATTTTATCACCTTCTCAATCTGGATTTAGGTCTAATTATTCAACAACTAGTGCTCTTCTAAAATTGACTAACGATGTATATTCACCATTTGGTAGTGGTGACCTTACAGGGGCTATCTTTATCGATCTTAAGAAGGCTTTTGATCTAGTTGATCATTATTTATTATTAGATATTCTGTATGCAGTTGGTCTTTCTCAAAACTCTTTATTATGGTTTAATTCTTATTTAAATAACAGAAAACAATGTGTTGTTATTCAAGGGAAACAATCTAATTTATTTATTCAAGAAAGAGATGTGCCACAGGGCTCAACATTGGGTCCTCTTATTTTTTCTATTTTCATCAATGATCTTCATTCATTGCTGAATGAATAAGCATTTAAGCATATTTGGAATTAGCTGAAGCCACATCAACAATAATCTTGCATGCAGATGAAAACACTGTGATTAAAGAAATAAGACTTAAGGTTAGCACCACACTTTTGAACTCTCGTTTGCCCCCCTCTCTCCTACTCTGTCTATTAATCTTTTTTTGCCTCTGTGTTTCTCTGTGACACTCTGATCATTTGCTGAGCTTTTAAGTCCCACGTCATGAATGCAAGGGAACAGGCAACTATGAGCACTATGATCAATCACAAAAAAATCTAATTATGCTAAGCTAAGTGCTTGAAGAGTGAACATAAGGAGAGTAAGCATAAGGAGAGAGAAATGTTTATACTATGTGGGTCTAATATCAGAGATCTTACTCTGTAGGTGTGCATTTTGAGAAATCACCTAAAGGGGAAGATTGACAGATGAAGTTTTAAACTCATAATGTACATTTAACAGTGCCAAATCCCCCCACAAGGCACTATGGGAGTCTCTATCCGCAGGCAGTGTCACATTTAGAAGCTGGAATCTGAATTTATCGCCTTCTGGAGTGGAAATGCTTTAAATTCAAATTCAATTACTGTGTAAACTCTGTAGAAGAAAGGCAAGCTTGGAGGAGCGGGTAACTTTAACTTTATATCAGTGTTCATGTGAGTGCAAACTATAAACTAGCTCAGAGACCAAGCTGTTCTCAGCATAAATCTAGTTCAGGGCCGTGGGTTTGGTTTATTGGTAGGGACATTTTTAAAAAAGTTAGGCAGGTGTACAAGTATACATGTACACAGAAATTTTAAATCCTGCAGTCTTTATGTATTAAATGTTTTCCTTGATATATATTCAACATTGAGAGTGGATAGACTGACTTTTTTTTTATTTATTTTTTTTAATGATTTTAAAAGAGGTATTTACTGCGTATCAAGGCTGTATTTAATGTATTAAATGTTTTCATTTAATATATTTTAAAATGTAATTCATTTCAGCAGCCATTGTTCCAGTCTTCATTGTCACTGATTTGGTGCTCAAGAAACATTTCTTATTATTATCAAAGTTGAAAACAGTCATGCTGCTTAATATTTTTGTGGAAACCTTAATATATTTCGATACTTTTTGATACTTTTTGACTGAGATTTCTGTATGCACAAGGAATCTGACAACAGCCGGTATGATCTGATCTCACCATCATCGAGTCCGTCTGTGATTACATGAAGAAACAGAAAAAAACTGAAACAAACTAAATCCAGAAGAACTGCGGGAACGTCTCCAAGATGCTTGAAGAAACCTTCCTGCAAAGCTACAGTACTGTGAAACGTACTGGCATTTGTGTTAAAATGCTGTAAAGTAAGAATGCTTTCAAAAATAAAATCACAAATTGAATTTATTTATGTTTTAACTTCTATGAACTAATTCAAATCAATATATGGTGTAACGACCCTTTGCGTTTAAAACGGCTTTTGTCCAGGTACACTTGCGCATAGTTTTTCAGGTAGCTTCGCAGAAAGGTTCCCTGAGATGTTCCCGCAGTTGTTCTGTATTTAGTCTGTCTCAGTTTTTTCTGTTTCTTCATGTAATCACAGACGGACTCGATGATGGTGAGATCAGATCATACCGGCTGTTGTCAGACTCCTTGTGCATACACAAATCTCACTGGATTATTACAATTAATGGCAAAAATAATGTTTGGAAATGTAAACTGATATTTCCTACTGACACACTACAGCAAAAGATATAAATAACTGAGTAAAAAAAAAATTTTGGGGGGGGGGGTATTAACATGCCTAAGACTTTTGCACAGTATATATATATATATATATATATATATACATTATATATACATATATATATATATATATATATATATATATATATATATATATATATATGTATATATAATGTATATATATATATATATATATATATATATATATATATATATATATATATTTGATTAATAATATACGTTTTTTCAGAATTTTTCAGAACTTAAGTATCTTTACCAGTATCTTTACTACCCAAAAATATGCTCATGATGTTGTACCAGGTTCATTAGAGCATAAGGAAGTTTAGATGTGCATGTAACAATCTGCAGCATCAGGCAGTTAAAGTGAACACTATCCCTGTGTGGGATCATCTATCTGTTTTTAAAACCTCTCTTTATATCTGACCATTTCTCTGCAAGCAGTGAACCTGAGCTGCTCTTGCCTGTCCAGGAAATTGATTCCACCCCTTCCAGCTGATGCCCACCATCTTTGTCTTCCTCTTTCTTTTCTTCTCTCTTCCTCTCGCCCTCTCTTGCCTCCTCTTTGCCCGCTACCAATCTCTGTCTCTTGTCTTTTCCTCCTCAACGCGGCTGAGAGGCAAGTGCCAATTCTTCCGAGTAATTTGCGAGCTGGGCGGATGATGGGATTGGTGGATTGCGGCACCTGGCGCTGTTTTGCATTGTCAGCCAAATAATCTGTGATTTATCACTCCAGAGATGAGCAGAGAGTGGAAGAAGACACAGAACAGAAAGAGTGGAAATAAAGTGGAGAAAAGAACAGAAAACAGGGAAAGCAGCATTCTGCTGGAAGAAGAAATCAAGCAGAAAAGAGCAACTGAGATCAACACAATGCATGACATTTTAATTGAGTAAAGTATTAAATACACATACTGTATATTAAAGGGACAATGTGTGTTTTTTTAAGTATTTTATTATATAAAATCAATATTTTTATTCATAAATATGTCCTCAATGGTGTACAAATACCTCTGCCAATGATCTGACTTATCCTCGTAAACGAAGAATTAATTATCTTTATATACATGGGACGGGTAGGTCCACGGAGGCTTCCATGTCGTTCCACCATCTTGAAAAACTATAATAGCAGAGAGAGACAAAAAGTACTAGGCCAACACGTTTCCAAAATGCGTTTTCGTTCAGAGCCAGCATCACGTGACTGAAAGCAGCTGAACCGGACAAGAAGATTTGAGAGACGCTTGTCACTGCCCCGGCAAGTTTAAAAGGCTGCACTGCACGGTTATTTATAATGGAGGACCATACTTATGTGGAGCCACAGGACCGGAGATTGCAAAAAACAAGGGTTAATGTCGGGATAGCTTTTTTCCAGGTGGAAAGAGTTGATGCAGGAGAAAGCTTTCAAAAGAGACGCTGAACTTGCCTGCTTTCTTCTCAACAGGTAAGTCAATGTTACGGTCTAAATTACAAGCTTTTTTTCATTGCTTGGTCGCTTCTCTGCCTTTGGAAACTTTCAATTCTATCAAACATCCGTTGGTTCGTTGTGTCAAGTTGCAGTTTGTTTGAAATAACAAACCTGTTCACCCAAAGGAAAACTGGATGAAGTGCAATTAGAAGACATCCTGTCATAGCTTTTTGGTACATAAGGGCTACCGTAGAAGCAACACGCATTTGAAAAAGCTAGGCTGTAGAGCACTATTCATTTGAATTTCACCGCTAGATGGGAGAAATTCCTACACATTGTCCCTTTAATAAAAGTTCTAAAAATATAATTGAATTATTGTTTTGAGGTTCTTGAAGATTACTTCTTCATAAACTGTTTAATTGCTTTATTTCCTTTAATAGTAGCATTTTTTGCTAAAGAAATTTATAAATTTAAGAATTTATATATTCTATTTATATATTCATTTTATAGAGGTATTAGAAAACCTCCAATTGTTTTTGGGGTTGTTCGCCTTTCTTGTCGAGACATCATTTTCTCTTTATAGTGCTCTTCTCCACAAAGATACACTGGCCTTCACCTCTCTCTCTCTCTCTCTCTCTCTCTCTTCTCTCTCTCTCTCTCTCTCTCTCTCTCTCTCTCTCTCTCTCTCTCTCTCTCTCACGCACTCACTCACTCACTCACTCTCTCTCTCATTGCCCAGTCTCCTCTCCTCCTCTCTTTAAAATAGAGACAGAGATTAAATCGATTTTTCAGTGTCATCAAACCCATGGCTCAGCTCTTTGGCTTTGACGAAGGGAAGTGTTTATACAGCTTCGTTCCGAAGTCATGAAATAATACGCCATCAGCTGCAAAATGGGAGGAAAGTAGAGAGAAAACACACACACACACACACACACACACACACACACACACACACACACACACACACACACACACACATATATATATATATATATATATATATATACATATCTGTGTATATATATATATATTAATCTCCAAATTAACGGAGAAACAACATAAAGACTGTAATCTATATTTTCAATATTTGTTTAAAATCTTTATATGAAAGAAGGCATCACCGATACCAATACCTCTACTGATGTCAAATCTCTTCTCTCTGAGGAGAATGACGTGGAAGAGAAGAGATTGTTGAATAACGCCTTATTTTGGGGTTTTTTGCAAATAAAAAGTATTCTCGTCGCTTCATAACTGTAACGTACGACTCGGGGTAAATATGAATTAGCTCAAGAATATGGGGAATCTTGTGAATATTAATATTTATGACTCATGGTCATAATTCATAAGTCGCATGTACATTTATTTTATCAATTATCGAGCTTACCTTGTTCTATAACTATCTGACCAACATTTAATTCGTCCAGCGAAACAAATGTAAAATCATTACAGTCAAGAAGAGGTAACTTATTCACAAACTTCAAGAGAGTTTCATGTCCTGGCCACGGACACCCAACTTTCTGAGTTTATAAATTAAAACTACTGAATGTAGTCCAATATCGAGCTGGTAGCTTAAATAAGATCTTTGATTTCATTGACTTCATAAAAAGTGGATTCTTCAAACACAGAGGCAGTGAAAAGTATTTATGAATTTTAATAAATGCAAAACTAGAGATTATGAGCTACGAATATAAAACGTACGTAAAAATGCAAACAATAAACAAACAAACAAACATTTAAACAAACAAGAACATAAGTGATCAGAATGCAATGAAATAAAGAAAGCAAGAAAGAAATATAGAGAAGGGAAAAGCTAGTAATTATTACATACAGAAACCTAGGTTCACGAGACACCGGGAAAACAGCTTTTATCAGACAATGTAGCCTACTTGCAAGTTTCTGTGCTCTTTCTGGTCTGGCTGAAGAAGAGGGGGCGCGCGTGTCCTGTTCTGCTGCGTCTTCCGGTGTCGCGCGAAGCTTGAAAAGGCTCACTGAAATGTAACGTTACCGAGAAAGTTCGTCTTCGTCTTCCGTGAAGGAAGAGGCAAGATATAACTTAGTTGCAAAGAACGGCTGCTATGGCTCGAACATGTGTTCGAGCGAGGAGAAGGCCGGAGCCTTTCAGATGTTTCTTGGAGCCGTGGAGAAGAGGATGAAGAGAGATCCGGAAAGAGGCAGGAAGAGGCAGGAAGAGAGTGTGATGAGGGGGTTTCTTCCTTTTAAGCAAACATCTGTTTACGCCTTCTCTTGGAACGACAGCGAATCAGATTGTCTTTTCTGAGGCGGGAGAATTCTCTTTGTGTGAAGGAGAAAACGCCTACTTTCACCATATGTCTCCTGAACGAAATAATTCATATTTCATCTTAGGATTATACATACTGAACTAAAGATGTTACTTATATAACTTAGGTGGGACTGATTGAATTAAAACAGGACGGTCAGACAGATACCAAGAATTACAGGTAGACTTTGGACACACATAACGTTACGTTCATATGCATCATTACACACAAATAAAGCTCGATTAAACATACAATAAAATTGTCAGTGTTTCCGTTACGGCATGTGAAGACACTTGAGAAACATAGGAATACATATCAACATTTTGGTAATGTACTATGTGGAAGTGTATGGAATGTGGGCTTGCAGGAACTGGATGAGATGCAGCTCTGGGTCATAAAGTTTTATGGTCTGGGGGAGGATTACAACAGGACATGACTGAGGAATTCCTTTCAAGGAACATAAGTCTATAGGATTCCAACCTATATTCTAGCAAACCACACTTCTATTAATACTCAAAGTTAATCACAAATACATATCAGCAGGTATACACTCAAGAGCCATATCTCTACCTGAAATTGTACTCAAGGAGGTTTTGTGTGTGTGGGGGTGAGTGTGTGTGTGTGCGTGGGTCATGAGGTTGTAAAGTCGGGGGATACGAGTCACATGGGTGTACCAGCCAAACTGGCGCTGGCAAATTGGTCCTCGTGGGGCAATTATTAACCAGCAAACACAAAGACCATGTGTTTTGCCATCACATGATCTACTTAATGCGAAAAGCAGATGTCGTTGTGGCTACAGTCCCCCTTTTTGTTAAAAGAAATTCAGGATGGAATTCGTTGAACAACAAATAGGCACAATGGATGGCAGGTGGATCATGATGGAAAACTAGCAGGTGGTTGTTAGGCTGATGACTCAGCTCAAGTGAGGTTGAGGTGGTCGATGACCGTGGAGATGCCCATCACAGTGTTAGACTTCCTGACTGTGAGTCCTGCCTTGGGGATCAGGAGCCGGGGGTGTTCTCTCTTAATGCGATGCCGGATGCCGGGCCTGGTGATGTCCGATTGTGGCTGCTTCCTCACGAACCACCACAGCATCCTGTTGGAGGAAAAAGAGAGAGAGAGAGAAAGGGAGGAAAAATTTCAGCGATGGATGTCCTTGGTTGACTAGGACAGTCTTGTTGCTTCGCTGAGGTTGGTATGCCACATGCTTCGATGTCTCACGAGTGGCGTTGGGGCATCATTGTTGGCATAGGAAAGGTCTGTTCATCAGAGGCCCGCATGACCTTCTTTGTACACAGCTGAGGTGTCGTAAGCGGCTCTGAGGCGTGCAGTGTAGTTGGTAAAGTTTGTTCGTGCTGTGTAATCACTGCAATCGTGATGGTGGTATGTATGTGGCGCAGACATCAGTCTGGTTACTCACTGCAGGTCAGAGATGACCTCGAAGCAGTAGGGGTCAGTGTTCGTTTTCTGTGTCGGTGTCAGACGTGGCTGCACTGTCTTCATCTGTTGTGTAAGACGACTCAGGCTCATCAGGGTTCTGGAGAGAGTGGCTACAGGTTTGACGGTCAGGGCTTGGAGTTCTGGACGGCGGGTGATGCTGGTTCCAGAATCTTTCGGAGCGCTGGGTCCGACGCTTTGGACGAGTACCGTCACAGTCGTGCTGCCACCTGCTGTCTGGCTCGGAGCAGTGTTCAGAGACGGAGTAGATTGTGTGTGTTTTTACAGTCTTTTCATCCATAGCCCTTTGCTTGGTGTAAGCCTTGTGGACTAAGTCTCTGAGTTTTCGAGTGGACATTGTTCGTGGGCAGACAAGCACGTCAAGATGTCCACTCACGCTGCTATGTAGATTTCGCAGAAACAATGTTCTGAAATTCACATCCTCTTCCATACCTGGGGAGTTGGTTGCTCCGAAGAACGTTTGTCGGAGTCGGTCATAATAGGAGTGTGGGGGCTCAAGTCGGCCCTGCTTTACGTCAAAGGCCGCGATAAACCCTTGGTCTGCCTCTGGATCAGAGAATTCGCGGATCAAAGCTTGTCGCAGTTGCTTGTAATCTGCTTTGACCGCCTGTGGTTGGCGGTCCAGAAAACTACGCACATCTCTACTTGCGGTGATTCGTAACAGGTAGAATTTGTCCCAAGCTGTCAGGTTGGCGACAGTTTGCAGGTGAAAGTCAATGTCTTGAAGGTACGAATTGACACTGTGGTCTCCGGCAAACGTAGGGATGTTGCGGGCTAGTTTATCAAGGCTTTTGGGAGGAGAGCTGTTGCTGGGGGCCCAATCCGTCTGGAGAGGATTCTGACCCTTTACAGCTCCGCCCCCCTCAGCTTTTGGTGTTTGGCTGACCGGGAGAAACTCTGTGATGTGTGTTTCTCCGTTCCAGACACTCTGCAGTCTGTAAGCATGTTTTAGTTCTGCATGAACAGTGTCAAGTTCATCTTGGAGCTCGTGTCTCTGCTGAGTGAGCTGATGGATTTTAGTCTCTGCTCTCTCAAGGAGAGCTTCAGCCTGTTGGAGCCTTTCGTTGAGTTCCTTCCGGGTGAGTTCCTCCGACTGCTGCCTTTGTTCTGTGTGCCGATGAAGATCATCTAGGGCATTTTGAAGTCTTTCAACTTCCTGTTGCAGCGTCGTGTCCGTCTCGTCCTCTTCCTCGGTCAGGAAGAGTAGCTGGTCTAGACGGTTCTGTGTGTGTGCTCGGTCCTCCAGGTCTTCTGTGGAACTGGGTGAGCTCGACATCTCTGCTTACTGTGGTGAGAGAAGCACAGCACACAAAAAAAAAGAGACAAAATGCAAGTTTGTTTTAGGGTCAAATGAGCTATACTCATACGGCTATGCCGTCTATGAGAATTTCGGGGCTAACTGATGCCGACAGTTAGCGGAGCCAATTTTGTGGGTATGGATAAACCCACAATAGAGATTTTGACAGGCGGTAGCCTGGGGGTCGTCTAATGACGCCGGCTCTGATCGTTACTCTATTCGCTTTCCTGGGGTCTCTCTTAGGTTCTGTCTGTGAGTGAAATGAGAGAAACAAATCACAACAGAATGGAGAAAGGCAAAGTTAGAGGTAGGGAAGAAAAGGGAAACACAACACAAGGAAGTGAATTGGTCTGCAATGAAATGTCACAAACAATAACACGGGGAGTGTTATAAAATAAAAATAAAGAGGCCTAAGCCTATAAACACTGACTGAGTCCTGCCAATAGATACACAATAAGGGATTACGAGGTTAGACTCAATGTAAATTAAGGCTTTCTGGTTTCATCAAATTGAGTAACTATGTATGCAGGAGTCAGAGGTAAAGGCTTTACAAAGAAAAAAAAAAATAAAATAAAAATAAAATAGTGATACAACAAAAAGGGAAATTATGATAACTGATAGTGATTTATCAGAATAACCTACCCCCCCTTGGAGAGACTGGAGAAGAGAAAAAAAAAATAATTATCAATGAAATAAATTTTGAATAAACAACACAGGCTTGAGACGCAGGCAGAGGGATAGGCCCCGGCAGTGGGTTTGTGCCACAAAGGTGAGGGGCGTATGTCCTCTCAGTGGTCTACCTGGTTGAGTAAACAAAATTTTAAATTCAAATTCAAACTAGTTTAGATTGAAATTCAACTAAGCATGCAAGGAGATGTCCAAAGTAATAATAATAAGGAAGGAAAGAAAATTAGAATGATACAGTGATGTATCAATACTAAAATAATTAAAACTGAAATTCAGAATGACTTCCTATAATCCTTACAATAACACTGAAGTTATTAGTATTGCTTATAAAAATAATCAAACGAAGAGGGTAGCAATGAGACACCAATGCAGACTGAGACTGTCTAAGCTTTAACTCAAAAAGTTTTTTAGAACTTCACTTAAAGTGTGACAGTCAAAAACAGAAAAAGGAATTGTCTAACTCCAAATAATATCAGCATAAGCTAAGCTTTGAATGCAGTTAAGTATTTGAGAGAGAAAATGAATGCAGAGAGAAAAAGAAATTGAAAGCAGGTATTATCTTAGAACGCCACGAGATGGCGTAGTTGCGCTCGTGCAGGCTGACGTCAGGGGGAAGCGACGCTTACGCAGGATGACGTCGGTGTGGGGCGCGTGATTTGAGAACTGCCACACACCTAGAGGCTGCCCTCTAGTGTCGGTCAGTGGCGTGATTCAGCAGATTTTTTTCTGTGGGATCACGAGTATTTCGCGCTCTGTTGCATGCGGAAAATTACACGAGTTTCATAACATGTGACTAATAGGAATTACACATCTATTAAATTACACATTTTACATTACACATTGAGACGGTTTAGAATAATAACAGGGATTATCATCTGTTTTAATTCATAAAACTGGTCTCCAATTACACATTATATATGAAATGGTTTACAATAAAAACAGGTATTAAAACTTCTTGTTTTAATTAATTAGAAACTGTGAGCAAACAGGCATTATCTTCTGTTTTATTACTACAGCTCTGAACAGGTATTATCTTCTGTTCATTACAGGAACAGGAATTATTGCATCTGCTCCTCTCCCATAAGCATTAAATCAAAAATAGCACTTTTATGATTTTTGCGTAGGTTTACGAAATTGGATCGCGACGCCAATTTCTGACCAGGAGTTTATCGTTAACGTATTATATATAATAAGGCCTATTACGACTGAAAAACTATCAGATTTACGTCTTCGTCCTAAAAGAGATCCTTCGTCTTCATTTAGTCGGTTTAAATCATATTACATGTACTAACTGTAAAGAGTTTTGCTTCGTCTTTACAGAGACACAATGTAATGTCATGAACTGCAGTTTTAGCTCTTAACAGTGATTAAAAATGCTTAGACTTTACCTCACAATTCAAAACGCGCGTGTAACGTTACAATTATTAATACCAATAATACACATTCACTGAAACTGAATTTGTTCCCACCAAATAAAGTTTGAAACTGCCTAAAATAACTCCACCAAAACATGTAACGTACGACTCGGGGTAAATATGAATTAGCTCAAGAATATGGGGAATCTTGTGAATATTAATATTTATGACTCATGGTCATAATTCATAAGTCGCATGTACATTTATTTTATCAATTATCGAGCTTACCTTGTTCTATAACTATCTGACCAACATTTAATTCGTCCAGCGAAACAAATGTAAAATCATTACAGTCAAGAAGAGGTAACTTATTCACAAACTTCAAGAGAGTTTCATGTCCTGGCCACGGACACCCAACTTTCTGAGTTTATAAATTAAAACTACTGAATGTAGTCCAATATCGAGCTGGTAGCTTAAATAAGATCTTTGATTTCATTGACTTCATAAAAAGTGGATTCTTCAAACACAGAGGCAGTGAAAAGTATTTATGAATTTTAATAAATGCAAAACTAGAGATTATGAGCTACGAATATAAAACGTACGTAAAAATGCAAACAATAAACAAACAAACAAACATTTAAACAAACAAGAACATAAGTGATCAGAATGCAATGAAATAAAGAAAGCAAGAAAGAAATATAGAGAAGGGAAAAGCTAGTAATTATTACATACAGAAACCTAGGTTCACGAGACACCGGGAAAACAGCTTTTATCAGACAATGTAGCCTACTTGCAAGTTTCTGTGCTCTTTCTGGTCTGGCTGAAGAAGAGGGGGCGCGCGTGTCCTGTTCTGCTGCGTCTTCCGGTGTCGCGCGAAGCTTGAAAAGGCTCACTGAAATGTAACGTTACCGAGAAAGTTCGTCTTCGTCTTCCGTGAAGGAAGAGGCAAGATATAACTTAGTTGCAAAGAACGGCTGCTATGGCTCGAACATGTGTTCGAGCGAGGAGAAGGCCGGAGCCTTTCAGATGTTTCTTGGAGCCGTGGAGAAGAGGATGAAGAGAGATCCGGAAAGAGGCAGGAAGAGGCAGGAAGAGAGTGTGATGAGGGGGTTTCTTCCTTTTAAGCAAACATCTGTTTACGCCTTCTCTTGGAACGACAGCGAATCAGATTGTCTTTTCTGAGGCGGGAGAATTCTCTTTGTGTGAAGGAGAAAACGCCTACTTTCACCATATGTCTCCTGAACGAAATAATTCATATTTCATCTTAGGATTATACATACTGAACTAAAGATGTTACTTATATAACTTAGGTGGGACTGATTGAATTAAAACAGGACGGTCAGACAGATACCAAGAATTACAGGTAGACTTTGGACACACATAACGTTACGTTCATATGCATCATTACACACAAATAAAGCTCGATTAAACATACAATAAAATTGTCAGTGTTTCCGTTACGGCATGTGAAGACACTTGAGAAACATAGGAATACATATCAACATTTTGGTAATGTACTATGTGGAAGTGTATGGAATGTGGGCTTGCAGGAACTGGATGAGATGCAGCTCTGGGTCATAAAGTTTTATGGTCTGGGGGAGGATTACAACAGGACATGACTGAGGAATTCCTTTCAAGGAACATAAGTCTATAGGATTCCAACCTATATTCTAGCAAACCACACTTCTATTAATACTCAAAGTTAATCACAAATACATATCAGCAGGTATACACTCAAGAGCCATATCTCTACCTGAAATTGTACTCAAGGAGGTTTTGTGTGTGTGGGGGTGAGTGTGTGTGTGTGCGTGGGTCATGAGGTTGTAAAGTCGGGGGATACGAGTCACATGGGTGTACCAGCCAAACTGGCGCTGGCAAATTGGTCCTCGTGGGGCAATTATTAACCAGCAAACACAAAGACCATGTGTTTTGCCATCACATGATCTACTTAATGCGAAAAGCAGATGTCGTTGTGGCTACATAACATTAAGGTTGAACCACTGTAGTCACATGGACTATTTTAACAATGTTTTTACTACCTTTCTGGGCCTTGAAAGTTGCAATGACGCTGCTGCCTATGTGGGGTCAGAAACCTCTCGGATTTCATCAAAAATATCTTAATTTGTGTTCCGAAGATGAACGAATGTCTTACGGGTTTGGAACACTGTCAGGACCACTATAGTCAAATACAATTGACAATTAGCATACAGTTTGGATTGGTGGTATGGTTCTGTTCTGGCCAAGAACTCCCTGCGCATCCATGCATCCTAGCATGGATAAGAGCAGGGAGAGCAACAATAACCCCCCTTAGGGTAAACAGAACAGAACCAACATGAATGTATTGCAGATATCATTAATTAATAAATATTTTAATGTACAGCATTAGTGAGATTTAATTCTGATTCAAGGGGGAATCAGAATGCAAAATCCTGACTGGATGAGAGGAGGAGCTGGGGATGGAGGAGGGTAATTAGCTCCTGAGAAACACGATAACTGTTGATAATACTGAAGGAGTTTATATATGTATCCAGTGATAGGCGTTGTATTCCTATTAGTAGACGTGGATCAGCTGAGAATCAGCTAATGCGAGCTTGACTAACATGAACTGACAGAACTGATGCTACGCTTGATTTTTGTGTGAACTAACCCTTTAATTATAGAGGGTATTACAGTATAATTGTAATTGTAATTATAATAACTTTTTTAAACATTTATTAGGCTTTAAATAATATAACAACTTTTAATTTAAGTGAACTTAAAAACAATCTTCACCCCTATATAATAAATGCCACATTTACCTGTGCCTTCAATATTAACTGCGATAATATAGTATAATATATAACTGCGTTAATTGCGTTGATTTTTGACTCGTTAAACTTAACAGCTTGAGAATAATATCTCACGTAGCATTACATTTAGCTCAGACATTTAGTGTCGACAGCCTGTTAGTTCGCTAGAGAAATTAACTCTAGAGAGAAGCATTTCGTATATGCACTATATTAGCCTATTCATTTACTTAACCTGTTAGTAATGTCTTGATTATTTAATGTATGTTTAAATAAATTTGTCATAAAAACAAGTTTCGAAGTTAATGCAAAACCTACCTTGTGCAATTTACAGCACTTGTTGTGTGTGTGTGTGTGTGTGTGTGTGTGTGTGTGTGTGTTGATTACTATATCTAAAAATAAATATCAACTAAATTTAATCATTTGGGCTCTGTTGTTAATTTTCCCCATGTAGTTTACTGCATTAGCTAAGATGTTTTTATCCTTAATTTTTTTTTTAATTATAATAGAATTTATATGAAAACATATACACATACCGAACCGTGACTTCAATACCGAGGTACGTACCGAACTGTCATATTTGTGTATCGTTACACCCCTAATATATATATGGGGGGATTGCGAGTACTGTTTTTTTTCCAGTGGTATTTCTCTGGTGTTTCAATAAATGCAAATCTTGTCGAATATGCTGCTTATTTGGAACTTTGGTTAAGTGCGATGCTGTGTCCCAGCTTCCAGAATGTCTTTCTCATGTCGTGTTTTTGATGTTCTGATATGGCCACATGCCACTTTAGCTGCCATTTTCCCATGTCATTAGCCTTGCAGTCCTCAGACATGACACAGTCATTTCTGCTGCAGAGAATGACAGGGTGGCGGCTCGTAGAGCAACACTGGAGATGATCAGAAAGATAGGTGGATTGAAAAAGGTGCAAATTGCAAGAACAGAGATGCAAGCAAAGGTGAAGAAATTGAGAGTAGCATCCTTGCAGGGAATTCTGGGTAATTGCTCTTTCAAGAATCACACACATATACACAAAAACTTTAGGGCTTCTAGAAGGTGCCTTTTATCAACTGTTGTTGTCTGTGTTTGTGTGGCAGAACATTCCACCCTATAAAAACATCCACAGCATGGGAACTGTTATACATCCTCTCAGGGCTTGAGGACACATGTGTGTGTGTGTGTGTGTGTGTGTGTGTGTGTGTGTGTGTGTGTGTGTGTGTGTGTGTGTGTGTGTGTGTGTGTCCGATCTGAGGATCGTTCGGCGCTCTAGACGCACGGTCGAGACTCAAGTGCCTCAAACGAGGTGGAGTCCCTTTGCCTATTCCCCGATCTAGTTCCTCTTCTGGTGGCCAGCAAAGGGCTACTTTGGCTAATACTGTAGCACTGGTGATCTGAGGATTACAAGTGAGCGTTGCCCGACGAGACCACCTCCTCGGGCCCCTCACTCCTCTAGCGCATCGCAACCATGCTGAGACTGCGTTCGTGGGTGGTTTATGCTCTCTCATGAGAGCATGACCACGTCGGCACATTGTTCGTCTTGCCTTTCTACATGAGGGCTTGAGCGCTCAACGTGCCGTGTGCCATCGAGTTTGACGGCCACGTTCACTGTCTCGCATACCTGACAGCTTTTGGATGGGATTACTGGTCCTTCTCATTAGGGACTAAGCATTTTATTCGGGGCTCATGTGTGTGTTTTTCACAGTGGCAGTTTTTTGTAGTGTGGAATCATATTGGCGCCAATATGGCAAGCCAAACATGCCAAAGTCTGTAGAAAAAGTTTTTCCTCTCTCACTACCCTTGGTGGTGGGACAGCTTTGCGAATTGCAGACCACCTCTTCCCTGCATGTGATGGCCACCCTACAAGTCTGTGGAAGGCCAAAACACTCAATGCAGGAGGGTAGTTCTGAGTAAAGTGTATTATTCTGTATTCTGTGCATAGTGACTGACCATGGTTTAAGTCACAGCACTGGCCCTTGCTCAGACGATGTCCACACTGGTGGTCTAGGAGCCCCCCATGGCTAAACCTTGCTGAAATGTGAGACATCGCCAAAGTTCGCTTTCTCAATGCTCCCATCTCACAAGGTGGCCTTTATTGGTGACACTTTTGGAGACTGTTCTCCACAGTTCAGAAGCAGGCTGAGGTAACCAAGAGCTTGTCCCGATGTGCTACCAGAGTCACTCATGGGCTGCCCCTCAGTCTGTTTGTCACCAAAAAAAAAAAAAACTCTGTCACAGCCAGCTCTACTGTGACTTTGAGCCTTCGCAGGAAGACGGCGCTACCTGTCTCAGCAGCCCTGAGACGGGAGACCCAGAGTCAGCTGCTCTTCCCTGGTGGAGGGCCAGGCGGAGAATCTTTTGTTTGGTCAAATTCTTTTCCACTGGCGTCTCAATCAGCAGTACCCAAATTCTCAGTAAGAGCAGCTTCTCTATCTCTGGGTCTCAAGAGCGCGGATGGCAGTGAGCAACGCTTCCATGCCTTGCCACTCCCATCCCCCTCTATCGCCAGCGGGCAGCAATCTGCGTTTCGGGGACACCACCAGGCCTTCCCACGCACCCTCTGCCCCACCCTGGAACCAGGTAGTGTTGCACAGCACACTCAGACCCCACTTCGGGCCGCCTCAGTGCCTCCCGATTCGAGTCGCTGTGTTCCACCTCGCTGCTCCACCCCGGGTACGTCCGAGGTCCGGTTGTTCCTGCTTGCACAATGTCTGGGAGCCTGGCTAGCGCCCCTAGCCTGTCTCACTGGCTCATCCCTACCATCAGACTCGGCTATGCGATTCAGTTCGCCCGGCGCCCTCCCAAGTTCAGGGGCATCCAATTCACATCTGTGTGGAGCAGCGACGTCCCTGTCTTGCGGGCAGAGATCGATGTCCTACTGGTGAAGGACGCGATCGAGCCGATATGAAGATACAGCCCCTACTTCAATGTAGGCGGTTGGTTACGGCCAATCGGGCCCTGGACAAGCTAACGCAGAAACGCATTTTCGAATGCATCCATCCATCACTTCCACTAGTGCCCCCCTCAACAAGTCGCCTCTATGCACTGAAGTGGAACCTGTTCGTTGGATGGTGTTCTTCCCACCCGGAAGACCCCCGAAGATGTCCGATCAGAGTCATGCTTTCTTTCCTGCAAGATGGGTTGGAGTGAAGGCTGTCTCCCTCCACTATCAAAGTGTATGTTGCCGCTATCACCACACATCACAATGCGGTTTTATGGTAAGTCATTGGGAAAGCATGACCTGATCATCTGGTTCCTGAGGGGAGCGAGGAGACTGAATCCGCCTCGCCCCCCCTCTATACCCTCTTGGGACCTGTCTCTGATGCTCAGCACACTGCAGAGACCTCCTTTGAACCTCTACAGTCAGCTCAGTTAAAGATCCTGTCACTGAAGACAGTGCTCTGACTGCTCTGACCTTCATCAAGAGCAGGGTTTCTCAAACTCGTCCTGGAGGGCCACTGTCCTGCACAGTTTAGCTCCAACCCTGATCAAACACACCTAGCTGTGAGTTTCTAGTAATCCTGAAGACATTGATTAGCTTGCTCAGGTTTGTTTGATCAGGGTTGGAGCTAAACTGTGCAGGACAGTGGCCCTCCAGGACCGAGTTTCAGAAACCCTGATCAAGAGGGTAGGGGACCTGCAAGCATTTCGGTCGACAAGCCGTGCCTAGAATTTGGGCCGGCCAACTCTCACGTTGTCCTGAGACCCCGGCCTGGATACGTGCCCAAGGTTCAGGGACCAGGCAGTGAACCTGCAAGCTCTGCCTTCGGAGGAGGCAGACCCAGCCCTGGCTTTTCTCTGTCCAATCCGCTCCTTGCGGTTATATGTGGACAGAACACAAAGCTTTAGGACCTCAGACCAGCTGTCACAGAGGCCAGCAGAAGGGAAAGGCTGTCTCCAAGCAAAGGTTAGCCCACTGGATAGTGGATGCTATTGTCTTGGCGTACCAGTCCCAAGACATGCCTTGCCCGTTCCGGTTGCGAGCACACTCAACTAGAAGTGTTGCTTTCTCCTGGGCGCTGACTCAAGGTGCCTTGCTGACAGATTTGTAGAGCTGCGGGCTGGGCGACACCCAACATGTTCGCTAGATTCTATAACCACCGTGTAGAGCCGGTATCTTCCTGTATAGTCACCCACAGTGGCCAGTAGCGCGAAGGACCCATTCTTAGTGTCGGCTTGGAACGCCACTCCCGCCCCACTGGGCCGGATACGTGCGTCTATTTGCTCCAGTAGTGTTCCCCAGAAAGGGCTAACCCTGGTGAGTTCCTCTGTCACCCCTGCAGCAGTCAGACGTTGTGGAGCGTCTGATGCCAGGCCTACACTCGTGTGCATTGTGGAACCTGTGCTAGGCTGGGTGTCTGGCTCTACTTGAAGACTATAAAATCTGGCAAAATTGTTGGGTGTCGAACAGGTGATTGAAACGGAACAACACGAGTGCTCGGCTCCGAAGCGAAAAGCTGAATGTATGATGCAAGCATGCTTCCATTCATACCCGCTTTGCAGGGCGGGGTGCGGGATGCAAATCTCGCACGCCAATGTTCATTGGCTCGTTTAGCTTACAGTCAAAGGTGATTACGCTATCAGACGAGATCCGAGACCAGTTTTTCATGTATATAACCACAGTAAATGGCAGTAAACGTTCAGAAATAGTAATCAAATGTAAAATAATACTGCTTAAATAATTAAATTGTATTGCAAAAAGTAGAAAGTAGAAAACTAACTGAAAAAAAAAATTATATATATATATATATATATATATATATATATATATATATATATATATATATATATATATATATATATTTCTCTCTCATTTTCCTTGTTAGTTGATCATTATTAACAGGACAAATGTTAATGAAATAATATCACTCGACAGACCACAAAAGCTTGACCATTTTGAGCCGTACATGACACACATGCACGTTCATTTCAGATTTCATCATGCCCCCGTGGTGACCCTGAGCTGTAATAGTGAGATGTGACTGCTTCACGCTGCTTGAGCTTGTGTGTGTGTGTGTGTGTGTGTGTGTGTGTGTGTGTGTGTGTGTGTGTGTGTGTGTGTGTGTGTGTGTGTGTGTGTGTGTGTGTGTGTGTGTGTGTGTGTGTGTGTGTGTGTGTGTGTGTGTGTGTGTGTGTGTGATTTACCGGTAGGGAAATGATAGTGCTCTGTTCGCCATGACAACGTCACACAGACACAGCCCATCAAAGTGTCATAAACGTCCAGCGGATACAGACCACCATTAATCATGACAGAGAGTAAAGAGGGCAAAATATATAGAAAAGATTATAAATAAATTAAGTCCATATAAAAAAAGAAGGAGAAGAGGGAAAAGACAGTGAGACTAACAGGGAGACACTCAATCTGTTTTCACAGTTTTCACATAATTATGTGAAAAGGGTGCTCTTCATTTTTTTCAGATAAGTGTAATTGTGGATAGTGATGGGAGGAAAATATATCAAATGCCACAGTCATTACAAAATCAACAAAACAATCACAACTGTTCGATCTACCACTACTTCTCTTTTCTGTTTCTCTCATACTGCAGGTATCTGTTGGTTGTGATGAGGTGTTGGTGAATGGGAAAGAGATGAGGGGGCGTGTCTCACTTCAAGTGAACTTTACCTACCTCTATTTGACCAGCCAATTAGAGCTCACAGTTTGGGTGCCACGGTTACCGCTCCAGATTGACGTCTCTGATGCCGAACTCAGCCAAGTCAAAGGATGGAGGGTGCCCATCATCACCAACAAGAGGTGCGTGTGTGTGTGTGTGTGTGTGTGTGTGAAAGGTATATTTATATATACATGTGTGTGTGAGCAGACATCTGAGGAGAAGGGCACACGGTTTTTAGCCACAGAGATCCTGCACCATCCCTTTCATTTTCATCGTATTTGCTGTCTGTTTGTGTGTGGATATATGTCTGTTTTTTTTCACAGCCCAATTCTGCATGTTGGCCTTCAGTCTGTCTGAAGGGGCCCATTTTTCAATTTGGCCAATTTCTGTCTATCTGCCTGTAACAACAAAACCACTGTTACCACCAGCAAAGGTGTCAAGTAAAGAAGTACAAATACTTGCATAATACATACATTACCTTACTCAAGTAGAAATTTTGGGTATCTATACTTTACTGGAGTAATTATTTTTTAGCCGATTTTTTACTTCTACTCCTTACATTTGCACGCAATTGTCTGTACTTTCTACTCCTTACATTTTAAAAATAGTCTTGTTACTCCTATTTCATTTCGGCTTGTTTTCATTCAGGCTTGTCATCGTAAAAAAAAAAAAGAAGACCTATCCAGATAAATCGTGCCATTTGGAGAGAGTGAATTTGATTGTGGTTGGATGAGAAGTATAAACATATACCATTCCGACACCCTATTGGTTTGTACGTGATCCATCGCACCTGCACATGACACAAGTCACGTCACACTCCAGCAAGGACATATGGTGCGTTCAAGTCATCTCGTAAAGATCGTATTTACGAGTGGAGCGCACATGAACGCCCACGAGCGAACAATTCAACTCAATAGAAAGGTAAATAGAATAGACAGATTAATATAGCACACATATAGTATAGACATCTATGATGTACATGAATTTGCTCATTTACAATAGGCTACATCTCTATTAGCCTAAGAACTTGCTGTTTGTAATTACAGACATTTATGAATTATCTTTAAGATGTTTATGATGGGTAATGTTTGTAAATTAGATCAGATGTTTCAACAATCTAAATGATTTCGTAAAGTTTTTCTCTTTTGTAGAACGCTTTTCATGGAGATGAGTGCTAATATGTAATAAATATGCAGATAATATATAATAATAAATATAATCAGTTACCTATCAATATTTATTTATTCAAAAAAATATACAAAATCTGTCAAAGTACTTAGTTGACCACAACCTCAAAAGCCTGTACCCAAGCCGAGGTTCAGCTGCGTGCGACAAACGTTGCCAGTGTGAAAGCAAAACGGGCGTGTGCTGCTCCCGCTCACCGTATGCACTGCTTCTGCGCTGCCTCCACTCTGCTAACGCGTGCAGTGTGAAACCGGCGTAATGGTGCAAAAAGCATAATATTTTCCGCTCCATGAAACATGTTAATGCTCAGTAGTACACATACAGTATATGGTTCTTTAATGTATTTGCATTGTACTAAAATGCGTTAATTTTCAATGGGCATATATGCGGCTGAAACAGGTAGCCTAGTGCATCCCAAATTTTTCAGCATTGACATTTTAATATAACATTATAGTCATTATGGCCTTTAGAAAAATGTTTTTTTTTCCAGGAGGTGGGCTAGTCCACTATAGGCCCCTGTGGCGCGGCCTAAGCTTTTGTCCTTAATTTTTTTCCTTACATTACTTTTACACTTTTACTTGAGTAACTTGAGTTTACTTTAGTTGATACTTCAAATTCTACAGAAGTTTTTTTTAAACCCTAGTATCTATACTTCTACCTGAGTAATGAAATACTTTTGACACCTCTGACCACCAGGAACCACACGCGCACACACACACACGCACACGCACACACACACACACACACACACACACACACACACACACACACACACACACACACACACACACACACACACACACACACACACACACACACACACACACACACACACACACACACACACAAACTTACACCCCACGCAATGTTTCCCCCTAGGTGAACTGGAAGTTTGAAGTAATCACAGTTTCAGAGAGAGAAATAAAATGGGGGAAAAGAAAAGACGAGGCAAAGAAAACAAAACAAAACCCAACAGAAAAAAAATAATAAAAGAAAAGAAAAGAAAAGAAAAGAAAAGAAAAGAAAAGAAAAGAAAAGAAAAGAAAAGAAAAGAAAAGAAAAGAAAAAAGAAAAGAAAAAAATTGGATAATTGCTGGAGATTATTTTTATCAGTTCTAATCATTCAGGTAACCAGCTGCATATTTTACACACAGTGATTTTTTTTTTTTGAATGGCATGTTTTAATATGCAAAAATAAAAATGAGATGGAGAACAAGTAAATAATGATTTAAATTACCTCACACAGAGCTGGAATATAGTGTACATGCAGTTTGGGTACTATTTTGGTAATTTTGTGTTGATTTTTTTCACATTTTCGGAGCTTGCCAACCCCTGTCTCAGTTCACTTTCACTTTAAGGAAAAGTCCTGCTTTGCCAATCTGCTTTACATCTTTTTCTGAGTTTCATGTAAGAAAGTAAATACAGGTTTGGAACAACATGAAAGTGAAGCATGATGCGTGAACTATCCTTTCAAAGGAAACCGTGAAGCACAAGGAGAATTTATTTAAGTTGTTTTTTTTATTATTCTAAGAATGTCATTATTTCAACTTAAATTACCCAACTCAAAGTCAACCCATTTGTGTTGTGTTTATTGAATGTTATGATTATACATAATGGCATTTCAATAATAATGTTTCTACCCTTGTACTTCAGGGCTTCATTACATAGCAAGACTCATGTCACCACTTCATAGTCAATACAATTGTAATTCTGTTTTCTAAACATGTAGATTTTAAATTTCTTATCTTATCTGCTTTCTGTGTTGCCCAGGCCGACCCGAGACAGTGAGGATGATGAGGAGGATGAGAGGAAGGGCAGAGGCTGTGCCCTGCAGTATCAGTATGCTCTGGTACGTGTTCTCACACACTTCGTGGCCGAGCCAGCTGACCCTGGTGGGGAGCTTGTGCACATGCTGGGTTCTGATTGGTCTGCTGACATCACAGAGATGGTCCTGGACTTCCTAAAAGTGGAAGATACACGCACTGCTCGACTAATTGATGGAAGGGTGCTGGTGGGAAGAGACCTAGGCATGACCACTATACAGGTAACTAACCATCTATCCTTCCATCCATCCGTCTATCCATTATTGATGCTATTTATGTTTAACATACAAGGCATCTACATCTCTATTTATATATTTGGCATATTAGTACAGTATATGTGGTCCTGGGGAATCAAACCCATGCCTAATTTATTCATAGTCAGTTAGTTTGACTGTATCTGCTTGCTGAGCAGCTCAGTTTTTAAATAAAGTCGGCATACTTTATTTAGAGGATTCACCGTTGACAAATAAAGAAAGAACCTGAGAGATAGTAACACCTCCCTTGTCAAACACACCGGATATATTCACCCCTCATTGCAAAGATGTTATTGCATGTGAGGGATAACAAGCTTGTTTGCCTACAGGTGTTAAAATCTCAGCTGTGTTGAATGCTCAATCTTGAGTCAAGTGTTCTGTTGGCTAAGAGGCCCCTGTGTGTTTATGTGCATTTTCTGTCCATGTCTGTTTTCATGTCTGTCAGTCTCCATTTGCAATTTATCATGTTTCACGTGTTGGTCCAAATGTGTGATGGTTATATAAGACCTCGCATGTGGTTTTGAGTTGGTTATGATTTCAGTTTTTAGTGGAATTCTCTCTGTTCTTTTTTTCATGTTGTCTCTCTCCCTATCGTTTACGCTCTCGCCACCCCTTTGATTTCCTGCCATTTTTGTTATTTTTTCTTTTCCTCCCCTCAGCTTGGGAATCTTCATGGTGTCAGTTATGTCCATGCTAACAGAATATGATGCTCGAAGATGACACGTTGACTCTAAGAGCTCTTTGTAGACCTGTCATACTGCCTGTCTGTCATAGTAAACCAATTGCAAAGAGTCAGTTTGTATTTCCTCGTCTTTGCTTTACTTTTGTAAGGATGGGACATACTGTATTATATAATGGAAACTAGACAGGAAAGGGTTTTCAAATAACTAAATTAAATTGCATGCAAAGAGATAGATAGATAGATAGATAGATAGATAGATAGATAGATAGATAGATAGATAGATAGATAGATAGATACATACATACATACATACATACATACATACATACATACATACATACATACATAGAGATAGGTAAGCACAGAGTGACACATGCATTAGATCATTGGTGTCTTATTTATTTCCCAGGTAATATCCCCTTTGTCTGACTCCATTCTGGCCGAGAAGACCATCACAGTGCAGGATGATAAAGTGACCATCACTGATCTGGGAGTTCAGCTGGTGGGCTCTTTGAGTCTCTCACTGCAGCCCAGTTCCACCAACAACAGAGCCTTCTACATCACAACCACTGCTCAGGACCTGTTGCACACACCCAAACAAGTGAGAGCCACAAGAAGTGACCACCAGAATAATTCATTTTACTACCATAAACTTTGAATCGTATGGGAAAAATCATATGTTAGCTATAAAATTCTATAAAAGTGGAAGTTATGGCTGTTGTAGACATTGGGGCTATTGTAAATTGGCTGGAGTATTCTGGAACTAGAAGTTGCAGTGTAGAGTTGTAGAGGCTATAATGAATTGAATTGACTTGTACATTTTAATAATGAAAGTTGAAAATACTGTGAATTGGCAGCAGCGATCTAAAAACTAGAAATGGAGGCAATGTGAATGGGCTGTTACTTTCTAGAATTAGAAGTTGAGTCTATTGTAAATTGGATGTAATGTTTTAGAACTAGAAAATGTGGCTGTTGAGAATTCACTCTAAATGTTGTAGAAGGAAAAGTTGAAAATTGGATAAAACATTATCCACCTTATTTTCCATTGTGGAAGTAAGCTATATCCTGTGGATGTGCTAGCCCTTCGATTCATTAGCTGCTATAGGTAAATAACTAGAAGAGTAAGCGGTAAAATTATTTCAAATCAGTTTTTTTATGATTATGATAATATTCAAATAATATGATAAAAAGACCTGTTTGCAACATCAAGCAGAATAACAGACTGTTTTTGTACAGCTAAAATAGCCAAGCAGCTGACACTGGAAGCCTCGCACATTTAAGTTACAAATGGCAGAGGCCGCTCTTACATTAAAATTAAGGTGGATAGAACCAAAAACTAAAGCTATTCTGAATGTCTCTAAACATTCTAGAACTTTGAGGTTACTGTGAATTAGCTTGAATTTTCTAGAACTTGACCTCAGTGAGAATAACTGGAACACTGCAGAACTACCCCAATTGAAAAAAACCTATACGAAAATGTATTTAAAATACATTTATTTCATACTAAGTATACTACAAAGCCGTTAACTTATTTACTGACATGTTGCTTGAGACTTAAAAATGAATATAAATATTATAATTTAACTTCATTTGGAGTTCTTCTTTATTGCGCAATGCACATTTCTCAATATTAAGCCTAAAATGTCTCTTAGTAGGGATAGAATGATCTCTGTATAATATCCGTCTTTAAATTCAAGATATTTAAAGTGTACCTAAAGTATACTTGCAATAGGTCCACTTTAGCACAATCAAATATGCTTAAGTATATCTTTAGTTGGACCACAGCACTATTATATCTAAAGTACATTAAGCACACAATTAGTTATACCAATTTAGTATACTAAAAGTACAATTTAAGGATATATATATATTAAGTACGTAAATATAAATGTATGTGTAGTATACTTAGCATAAAATAAATGTATTTCAAATACATTTTAGTATATTTATTTTACACCAGGGACAATATGAGGCTTGGAGAACAAACTAGAATTGCAGCTGAGAAGGACAATTGCCTAGTTTTTAGGCTGGTGTGTTAATTTAAAAGAGCAGTGCAGTTTGAAAGAATTTGTTGGAAAACATTTTTTAAGCTTAATCAGCTGCAAGGAAACCTGCTGATTAACAAAAGTGTCCACAAGCAAAATAGCTCTACATCAGAAATAGGCACTAATATTGTGACACTTCAGAATAAATTTTCATTCATGCTACCTGGTTGAGCTTTTTTTAAGGGTATGTGGCTAAGGAGAGAGATATTAGAGGCAAAATGTAGAGACTAAAATGTTCAATAAAAAGACAGGTAAAGTAACAACTTGGAAAAAAAGCAGACTGCTTCTTGCATACTTTCCTGATCATGCAACATTTTAAACGAGTCATTGTAAAGCACACCTATCAACCGTCCACAGTTTGCCCTGCCAACAGTGCAGATACCATTGCAGAAATAATCCAGTATGCAAACACATTCTGCAGAATAGCCTCTGTTTGCTCTATTAACCCATGGCCCCTCAATTGAGGCACTGGTGTTCATTTTGGCAGGCCTTGTTGTAACTGAGAAGTGAAATGCTCTAATATTCCACTTCCTCCTGTGCTGTTTGGAATCATCTGATTAAAGTATTTAAAATAGCGGCTCTGCTAAAAAACGAAATGCTTTTCCTGGCTTCTGCCAGCGTTTTCCCACGCACAAGGCCCAAGGTTAACTATGAGTGAATGAGAGTGGGTGGGAAAACACTGCAAGAGTCTCATTTGGAGTTGTTAGCAATTACGGATATTAAGAAAAATGCTTTTTGTCTCATTTGAAGAAGCTGCCAAAATCAAGGTGGACACATATCTGGAGGCTGTTCTTGTACACTATTTCTGACACTAGCTTTGTTGATCTGCAGTTTGCGTTTCACTCTCTCAAGCGTTTGTGATTAACTCCACATACTCTACAGCCTATATAATTATAGTACTAATCCTATAATTACTTCTCTCTTTCCTTGCATAGTACTTGATATTTCTTAAATTATATATGTCTACATGTTTAGATAAGCTAAAATTTATTTGCAAAGTTCGCAAGTTCTGCTACAGATATTTTTGTGCTCTTTTGGAAAACTTTACTTGATTTGAAAACTTCACTCAAACATGCAAATGGTGTCATTGTTTACACACTTTCATGTCATTGTGAACTGTATGACTTTATTTCTTCTGTGGAAATTTTTAATAATAAACATGATTTTTTTCCCCATACATTGAAAGCATACAAGGTTTGAATGTTCTACTAGCACAAATAAAGTCATACAGGTTTAGAACAACATGGGTGAGTAAACCATGACAACAATTTCATGACAGAACTATCCCTTTAAAGCAACTCTTTTCAGTCTCATAATACTGTTGAGTGTTTCCCTGTAGTTGATGGTGAGGAAAGATGTGAAACATAATTTGTTTCAGCGGGGAGTTAGTCTAGTAGATGATGTTTGATGCTGTAACCAAAAAATGGCACGCAGCTCCATTCTGTACTCGTAATGTAGTCTTTTTACTGCAAGACTTCCTGTTGGGCATGCACTTTCACCTCACAGTCAAGTGAATAGGATGTTTATTGTTTTCAGCACTTCAACTTAATTGCCTCTTCTTTTTTATATGATGTATGAATGACTGAGCCTTTTAAAGGTAAATATTAACTTGTAGTGCTCCTGCATTTATCATGGCCATTTATTAATAAGAGAAATCTTGACAACATGGCTATTGGATGTCAGTTCCTATAGCAGGCAGTTTGTGCTTTGATTCACATTCAGAGCAGAAACCCTCATTTTCACAATTAAATGGTATATACAGTATATAAAACTTCACTTTCCAAGGATAATGATGCAGTTCCTATATAAATAAGAATGTTACTAACTTTTACAGTAAGTCATTTGGTTTTGTTGTTAAAGGGATAGTTCACCCAGAATAAAAATTCAGTCATCATGCAATTACCATGATTGGCTTGAAGTGGCTTTTAAAAGGATGCAAAACTCTGTAAAAGTATCATAAAAGTAGTCCATATAACTCATGCACTATAGACTTTGGTCTTTGAACAGGATCAACCAATTCAATGAAAACATGAATCATTCAATAAAGAGCGAGCAGTACAATTCTCTAATAATTTGTTATCTTGTGTTTGACAAAAATGAGTTTGAAACAACATTGGAGTTAGTAAATGATGTCGGAATTGACATTTTGGGCAAACTTATCCTTTAAACCATGTTTCTATTTCTCACCACCTCTCTGTTTTATTATAGGAGGCCATCATTAGTGCATGGATTCAGTACAGTGATGGCTCTGTGACCCCTCTTGAGATCTATGACCCCAAAGACTTTACTCTAACCATCACCTCACTGGATGAGAGTGTGGTCTCCACCTCTCAGGAGCAATCCCAGCGCTGGCCTGTGGTAGTGGCAGAGGGCGAGGGCCAAGGGGCGCTGCTGCGCGTAGAGATGATGATCTCAGAAATCTGCCAGAAATCCAAGAGGAAGAGCATTTTGGCAATGGGCATAGGAAGCGTACAAGTGAAGTTCGGACAGAATGACCTGGAGCAGAGGAGTGGAACCCAAGAGGAGAACGGTCTGGACAACAGCACAAATGAACAGAGACATAAGGTACTAGAACAAGATAAAACCAGCGGAGGAGATGGCTGGAAATACACAAACACTGCGGTAGAACGGGAAGAGTCAGTCCTGAAGAAAGTCAGCACAACCCCAAAGACTACGCTAACTAGTCGTTCCGGGGGCAACAAGCAGGGTGGAGGACAAAACAACAGCCCTGTGGACTATACCAGTTATCCAGTGCAGGTAGACCTACCTGGCGGGGCAGAGAGCGACTTGACCCAGGCTCCAAGAGGTCTGTCAGACCTAGAAATTGGCATGTACGCCCTGCTTGGAGTCTTTTGCCTTGCTATCCTTGTCTTTCTAATCAACTGTGTCAGTTTCGCTTTCCGCTACCGCCACAAACAGCTTCCTGTTCTGGAGCAGGGCAACATGAACCACGCCCATGATTGGGTGTGGCTCGGGAACGAAGCAGACCTGATGGATCATCACGGCGACCACGGGCCACTGGCACACAACGACGAGTGCACGACTGCAATAGATCGCAACGAGGGGTGCGAGGAGAGCAAGTACCTCCTCAACGGAAGCGCCATTCAGAAAAGCGGATCTTCGCATGGTCGCAGCATCCCCCATGTGCACTCCGATCCACGGTCCTGTTCGGGAAATGACCCCAGCGGAAACATCGAACCCCTCAACAACTCTCCTAGCGCTGCCAAGCGCAAAAGGGTCAAGTTTACTTCCTTTGCCACCGTACTACCAGACGAAGGTGGGCCATACACCAACTCCATCCTTATTGGGAATGAAGACGACATCAAGTGGGTCTGTCAAGACATAGACCTGGGACAGTCGGCCGAGCTTAGAAGCTACATGGAGAGACTGCAAGACAATCTGTAGAAGCTGGAAAGAGAATGAAAGAAAGGGAAAGCGAGAGGGCGGACACACAAAAACTCACCAGAAATGCCTTTGCACTGTGGGGGGAAAGGAGGGAGAGAGGAGAAGAGGGAGGAATTATTAAAGAATCGAAAGTGGATGCAAGTAGGGAGTAGGAAGGAATAAAATCCATTGGGAGTCTCGAGTTAAGTGGGAAATTCACAGAAAGGGAAAACGGGTGAAGAGAGACTGGCACGTTCACACTGGCTCCTACGATCAGTCCAGGTGGCGCAGAGAGAGCAGCTGCCAATTGGTTTGCGCAGGGACAGAAAGCCAGTTACCGACACCCTAAATAAACAAGCCCAAACAGAAAAAGAAAGGAAACAAACTTACAGCTGTACAGAAAATCAAAGTCAATGAACGTGGGTTGTTGTCGCTAATGTAATTTAGTTTTTTTTTTTTTTTTTTTTTTTTTTTATCATAGGATTGTGGACAGATACAACAGATCTTATTTTTTGAGATAATCCCAGGCTTTTTCCAGATTAGTATGTAACTAGACCAAAACAGGCCCTCAAAGCACCCAGCCTGCCCCAGATCCAGGTGTGTGTTTGTTTTTTAACACTTATTTTGTATTGTCTGTCCCTCCTGTGTGAATCCCGAGACGTGGTTGTGGACATGTGGGATTCCACCTGGCTGGAATCTGTACCAGCTATATCTGCACACACACTGTTTAAGGAGTCAGTGAAAAACACCAAAACACCACAGTCCTCCCTCTCCATCTTTCCTCTGGGAGAAAAACACAAGACATCGATGATGAAAAGCAACATGAGAATAAAGACTCCTCATGCACTGTCCATTTTATCAAGTGAATGTGGGAAAAAAAGGACTGAGGACTTCTTTTGAACCCCATCGGGAGGTTGTTCATTTGCACAATAAGAATAACACAGAAAGTGCATAGTGGCCCTCAGCTAATCTGAGGCTGGCCCATCTGACTGTCCATACAGCAACTGATCCAGAAGTACAACCTAACAGTTTGAAGATGCGATGATGAACATGGGACGGACTGTGTAGAAATGCAAGCCCAAAAAATTGAGTTGTGTGTTATAAAACCATATGATTGCTGTGATAGAAAAATATACAGAGTAGATATGGTCTATTACTCTCCAGTATGGTAAATGTATGAATGTTTCTCTTTTTATTGAGGCGAAATGTACATCATTTGCCCCCTTTTTACATGGCCGGAGCACCTCCCCATGGTTTTTACATGTTCTATAGGTTTTAAAGCAACTTTCTATTTCTGCCTCACTAACCCCAGCATTTACCCGGCTCCCTGAATCCTTGTTGTTTATATTACTGAAGAGTTGTAGGGAAGGACAGATGTGGCAACCTTCTCTTTGAAAGCTCAGGTGAAAAAACGCTCACAGATGAACAGTGGTAGAACTGAAATGTAGATTGTAAGAATGCAATATTTATTTGTAAGTGTAATATGAGATAGGATGTAAATAAAATGATTAAAATTTCTTGTGGACACTGCAAGAAGGCTGTTGCCTACATTTTCACAAAATCGACACAGAAGAGTCATGGGGCCATTTGAGTGTTTCATATGTCCATGTGAATAAAAATTATAGGCTTTAATATGTTTAGACATGTCATGGGTTCTGTCACAATGTCTGATTCCCCATTTGCACAGGGTTCAGTCTTTTCATTTGATATATTATATTTCTGTTTGTTTCAAAGGTGTTTAGTTTATTTAAAGCTACTGTAAAAGTAGGGGAGAGCAGAGCACATTTAATTCATTGTAATTGTTAACTGTAATTTGGTTGTGCGTGTTTTAATTTTAAAAGATTTTAATAGATTAGTTCAGTTGTTTTCATCAGCTATTTTGTCATCAAGTTATTCTAGACACCACATCCAAAAAACAAACAAAAAAAAAACAACAAAAAAAAAACATTAAATTGTGTGTCATTTTAAGGAAATGATAAATTATTTATATGATATATGATTTGATTGTAAATAAAACTGACCCTTAAACTCCAAACTACACAAAACATTTAAACTGGACTTTTAACTTAAATATCTGTGTTTGTTAATAAAACTGTCCATTATTATTATTATTATTATTATTATTATTATATATTTTTTATTGCTCCTGCACTGACCTTCCATGGCTAGGGTGGATACATTGAGCAATTATCGAGTGTTACATTTATACCTACTTTCCCCTATCAGAATTTTTCTTTGTGATGTGTGATGCCATCTATTTGACATGCTTAAAGATACACTGAAATGCTTAAACATTTTGACAGTAGTTTAAGGCAGTAGTTTCAACCCCCGCCCCCCCCCCCCCTCCCCATACATTCATACCTCATTTTATTGAGGTGAAGTGACAGGATATCTTGTTTTCCAGGTTTCCTCATGGGATTGGTTTGACTTTTACTGTATGAAGTTTCATTTCATTCTGGCCTTGACTCTCAATATAGCGGAGCGACTGTTTTCCTATTATGTTGCTTAGTTTAAGCACTATCCAGTTTATTGTCAGTTGTGACTATAAATTATGGAGAAACCATATAATAGAATGTGAGAGAGAGATGTTGAGCTCAAGTGTTTGCCAAGGCCACCGCTGACACCTCTTCAACCAGAATAATATACTGGATTGTAACAATAACGCTCTTCGTTCACCATCCACACGAGGCCTTAGATGCAGTGTCACAATGTCTAATGACTCAAGATGGAAAATATTCATCTTTATTCCATATTCATCCGCTTAGTGATATTCTGATGTGTTTTCAGATAATCTATTCCTAAATACTCATTCAGTATTCAACATTTTTTCATAAACCATGTCATATTCTGATATACGAGTACCTGTTTTCATATACATATACATACATATTTGTCTGATAAAGCAACTTCGTGTTCATGTATATAAATCTATATTTTCATATAAATACGTTTTAGCACCTGAAGACACCATGATTTTGTACAAACAACAGAAAGAATGACGTAACACCTGCAATGCCCTACGCTCTCATTTTGCGGAAGTACCAACATCCGTTAACTTCCCTTGGTTTGGTATTTGTTCAGTAATACCCTCATTGTGTAAATGCTTTGTCATTAAAATTGTTGCCTACTGACATGGAATTTTGTTTCTTTCATTTTCCTTTAGTTTCAGCTTGTCTCCATTAACTTCCCAGATGTAAGCCAGCTTCTTGAGAACTAGCTATTCATGTCAAATTGTCTAGGGAAAACCTGCACCAGATTTTAGAATGTGTCCACCTCCAAAATACCAATTGAACTCTTGATTAGCATTAAAAATACATTAATATATCTATCCTTTTCTCACTTAATTTCTCCGAGCTACAGCTGTGCATGAGGGGTGAAATTTCATTCATCGCATATGTATAGCCTGTGATTCTGATGTATTTTATTTTTCAGTGCAAGGAGAGCAGCTTTGATGTACACCAATGACTACATTTTTGGACGACACACACCAGACATTCTATTAGCCCCAGTAAAAGCATCAGCACAAGGTAAAGTTTGTGTGCAGTAAATGTTGGTGAGATGTACACCACTGTACACATTTCATTTGGAGTGTTTCAACAAAAGATGGCACAAAAATACTCTGTAATGAACCCCACTATCTTCCACTTGGACTTCAAAGTAATTTTTTGAAATTTGGACCCATTTTTCCCCTCTCAGAAAAGATGGAACAGTCATTATGCTGCTGTTTCAGAGGCGGAGAGAAAAGGTAAGGGGCTGCATTATCATTGTTTTACCAAATAGGTGTCGTTAATTTATAGGCAAGGGGGCTTTCACTGAATATTACATTATTTTGGGTACTAAAAATTGTTGTTCACTGACATTCCCAGTTATAATATAAAAATATAATTATATAATATAAATTAGAAAATATTAAATGACATTATAATAATAAATGAATATTTATAATAATTGATAGGCTTTTAAGAATAATATTGAAATTAGTTATACATTGTAAAGTTAGTTAATATTGGGATTCAAAATATCACATTTATTAATATTGGAATCAATAGAAAAGAAAGCCTCCCTCTCTTGTTTATCTGAGAGTCTGGCTTGGAATCACTGGCTCTGTAGTGAGTTTGAAACCCCCCATTTTAATCAATTGGGCCATACTGTTCTTTTAAAGAGCTTTCTAAGTGATTCAGAATGGAAAATTAGCTTACCCTTACACATCTCTTTTTTAAATCGTCTCATTTTCTAGTGACATAAAACAGATGGCTTAGTTTTTCTTGCTCTCTCAGCCACTCGTCTTTTTCCCTCCCTTCCCTAAACAAATTCTATTCCAATTTAGTAGCTTCCATTAACATGTGTTTCTGCACAGGGCAGTGATTTACTGCTGGTATCAAATACATATTGCCAACCAAGTGAGACATGCAACCTTTCATTTTCACGCCGTTGCGTTACAAATTCGACATGCTACATTAACAAGAAAAATGGCTGTGTTTGGCAAAGCCAATGGGAAGTGGCCTGTGTCTTTAGATGACATTTCTTTCATTCCGCATTCATTACTGTGTGCTGTCACTGCTGTGCTTTAAGTTGTAAGAGTGTGAGTGTTTTGCTTTATCGCTGTGAGTCATTACAAATGTGTGTATCTGAGAAACGCATAATTGTGGCACTGCTGAAGTGAAACAGACCAAGTGGTCCCAAGCTGAACAAGGACCTTACCTGTGAATGACCACACTTGAGCTTTTGCCTATAAATGATGCTTTACAGAATATTAAAGTAATACATCTCCATGAGGGGAAAGAAATTGCCCAGAGCTTTACTCTCTGAAATGAATGCACTTTATTTAAGGTTTTCAAGTGATTGTGGTCAGGACCCAGGTTTTATATTGGACATCAAGTGCTGACCCAACACAAGATAGATAGACAGACAGACAGACAGACAGACAGACAGACAGACAGATAGACAGATAGATAGATAGATAGATAGATAGATAGATAGATAGATACACGGCAAAATGTATTTTGCAGCCAGGGTAGTCTAGCAACTCTCCGTTGACTTCGGAGCTGTAAAAACCTAAATTAAACATAATGACAACAGAGTTGCGACGGTTCCCTGCAACTTGAAAACAAAGAAGAGTTACTGCTTCTGGTAAACAGTCTTTCAAATCGGCTTTGGCCGCGACTCTGGAGGACTTGGAGTTATGTTTTTCTTTGAGAAAAGAGCAAAGAACGGCACTTAAGTCATTCTTAAAAAATGAAGATGTGTTCGTAGTTTGCCGGCCAGATTCAAAAGTTGAATCTATCAACTAACTAACGTTAGCTCCGCTGTTGGGAAAACGCTCTGGTTGGTTGAAGTGCTGTCCTATTGCGTGCAGAGTGAATTTGAAAGACAGCCGTTTATCCCGCCCCTCGGATTGAGCCGTGTCTATGGTGAGTTGCCAGACCTAACATTGTGATGTAGGTCTGGCTTGCCAGGCTAGCACAAATACACTTTATGTATTTAATCTCACTTTATTCTCACCATTGTCTTTGCTGCTGACATTTTATGATCCAATTCAACCGAACTGACTAGCAAATATTTCTTTAAAGTGCCCCTATTATGCTATTTTAAAGTTTCCTAATGTTGTTTTGGAGTTTCCTACAACAGGTTAAAATGCATCAAAGGTCAAAAAACTTTAATTTTTTATTTAATTTAATTTTAATTAGAAAATTAGGTTTAATTTTCTCATAAAATACATTTGCACATCACCACATTTTCAATGATTCTCCCTAAATCCCTCCTTTCCGCGAGCTACTCTGCTCTGATTGGCCAGACAGCTCAGTCTGTTGTGATTGGTCTACCGCGTACAGTACGCGTGCCGAAAACAAAAACGCCCATTGCCATAACTACGTCAGCTCTGCGTGTCCTGAGGCTTCCTACACCGTAAACTAAACACTTGTAATTCCTCACCATCAGCATTAACAAGTGCATGTACATCAAACAAACCGATTATTTTACTTGTACTTATTTATTTACTGAGTATTTTTCTAATTTATTGCGGTGAACATGTGAAAACTGTATCAATAACAGTGCATACATTAGCCGAGCTCTAGCGTGCATGACTGATGTAACATAAACGTTGGTAAAACAAATCTTGCTCCGTGCTTAATCTTTACTCAAAGTAGTGAGAAAGACCGACAATCTGCATTAATAGACACAGTTATAGGTAATAGTGACCCACAAACTGAGTAGCAGAAGTATTTCAGTTAGACAGTAATAATGAGTTAACCAGTTAGCAGGAGACCTACACAATATAAAACTCAAAACGAAGTATTTTGAACACCATCTTTCAAGAGCAAGCGGTTTGCGAATCCTGCATTGAACTCCGAGATTTTGAGAAGCAGTCGTCAGTAAAATAAAGGGAACACAGCAAAAGTTTAGGATTATACTGCTGAGGTTTCGTGGTAAAGATGAATTTTAATCACTGATTCTTCATGTGCTTGTCCTTAGGCAGTGAAAAAAAAAG
Source organism: Scardinius erythrophthalmus (assembly GCF_964197995.2). Taxonomy (NCBI): domain Eukaryota; kingdom Metazoa; phylum Chordata; class Actinopteri; order Cypriniformes; family Leuciscidae; genus Scardinius; species Scardinius erythrophthalmus. The sequence goes on along the minus strand of NC_138225.1, from coordinate 11,766,854 downwards.
TGAGAAAGTGAGAAAAAAAAACTTCACATTGTAGAGCACAGCGTCTTCTTAACACGATGCTATCCAGTATCCACAGGAATAAGCTGCCAGTTTGAGGGGGTTCAAGTTTTCCCTGGTGTCTGTGTGCGCAATAAGTGGGCGGGCAGTATGCTAAAGTTTCGTCTTGACGTCACAACGAAAAGGCTTATGACTCGTTTGAAAAACGATTCATTTCATTGACTCAGAGTCGACTCTTACTTTTGAAAGATAATAACTTTAACTACGGTGCACTTTCATATTTAAAACTTTGCAGTATGTTTTCATTCACTTAGAGCTATGTTACACACTACATGAAAGGTAATTTTCAAAAATCCATAATAGGGGCACTTTAAATAAACATCATGTTTGTGTTTCTTTTTGTTTTTATTGCTGAAATAAAAGTGTTGAACTTTCTTCTGCAATCCAGAATGCCAGCACAGTTCATATGTTTTGTGGCTTATTCGTTTCACTTGTGCTGTGAAAGGGCCTTTAAATTTGCCCAAACTTTTTTTTGTCATTAAAAAAACAACGCAAAAGTAACGCAAACATAACGTAACCCACTACTTTCCATAAAAAGTAACTTATGATATAATTAGTTACTTTTTTTAGGATAACCCCAACACTGGTCTCATTTATGTTCAGGATACCTTCAGTGGGGTGCAAAAGTCTTAAACCACTCTGAAAAGCTGGGTTTAAAATCTAGTCCTAGAAATAAACAGTTTTATAAAAAAAAATCTAAATAGAAACCTTTTTTTATTTTCTATTTGTCTCAAACATTTTGATCCCTGTCTTGAGGAATCTCAGAGTATGAATTTTGCCCTGGCTAATGACCCTATTCAAATCCATAACTCACCCGAGACGTGGGTCATATTTTGCTCATGGTGTTTAAATGAATGAAGAGCATATTATAAAAACTGAGACTCAGGTCCACTTACTCTCATAGCAGAGAGCCGTTAGCAGACATCATAAAGTGCAGTGTTTCATGCTCCCTCATTCTCTGTCCGTCCCCCGTACCTCATGCTCCATTACCTCCCCTGTGAGCTGAACGCAGAGAGCCCCGGTTATTCACTCTCTAATGTAGACAGCGGCTCTAGTGTGTGTGTGTGGAGATTTAATGTGACGTTAAATGGAAAGCAGCCTTGCTAATTCAATCCTTACTACAATGGAGTAAGGCCTGAGAGAGTTTGCCTCTGATAGTGTTTTAAGGCTCACAATAGCTCGGGAAAGAGCTCTATTAAAAACTCATTTTGTTCTTCACAAGCTGTAGAACAAACTGAGACCTAGAGTTTGTGAGGGTTACCAATCCTAGAAAGTGCTTATTTGCCTATTTAACTAAAGAAAATGTAATGAGGCTTAATTTAGCTCAAAATTAAATTTATAAAGCAAATATTAGTGGTGCTTGTAACTGATGCTGGTGTTTTGTGGTTGCCAGGGTGTTGCTATGCAGTTGCTAAGGTGAGTCTGAGTTCTGTACCATCGGGAGAAATTACATCATTTGAAAGGTGTCATGACAACACTGAATATTAAATATGCACAACCTCAAACCCTTAACTAACAACTATGTTCACGTCAAAGGTAGCAGATGGAAAATAAGAGCCCTCTTGCACAGGTAAAATGTCTAAAATAACATAATGAAATTGCAAAAAAATGATTAAAAAATGTATTCATAGTAAAGCTACTTTTAAATGACTATCAACAGAGAAAGATGTTCTGTGTCAACATAGAGTAGTTACACTATCAACCACCAGGGGACTAACTGGGCTATGCTAACCAGCTAAACCCTTGGTTCTGACTGTTTTTTTTAGCACTTCGTTATGTGATTATTAGATTATTCAATGGTGGTTGTTTACTGGACCAAGTCCAAAGAGCCTCAATTCTTTCACTCATCAGTAGCATAATAAAAGCGGCTTTATTTTACATGGAAGGGGTCGCCTTATGTGGTCGGCCGCCATTTTAGGATCACATGACCAGCTTAATACCGCTCACTTGTAACCTGAATGTTTGTAGACACATTCGCTCAAATAAATCATGGCTGAATGAAAACAGAACATTTCTATTCAGCGGCAATAGTAACTGAATTTTTTGTTTTGTTTTGCATGAATCTACATTCACTCTTCTATGTTTTTACTGCTAAAATGTATCGGTACATCTTTACCATATTGGAATGTTGCCCGTTGAAATTTATTGGGAGATTTCAGATATGTTTATGTGTGTCTGTGCATCTTTCAAAGTCTCTGTGCATTAAAAAAAATGTTGGTAACACTTTACAGTAAGGTCCTCTTACTTAACAATGAGCAATATTTTTGTTACAATATTTATTAATCTTTGTTGAGTAAGTTAATATAAATATAACTGTTCATTGTTTGTCCATTAAATAATATTAACAAATACAATGTTTGATTTGAATGTATTAGTAAATTGTAGAAATAACATGACGATTAAGAAATGCTTTAGAATATTAATAAATGCTTGCCATTGTTAACCCTTTCGCACGTACGATCACACCGGTGTGATCAGTCTAGGCTGGTCCTTGGAGCGTACGATCACACCGGTGTGATTAGAACGGTCAGCGCATCACGTGATCAACTGCTAAATTCAAATGTGCTTTCGCGCGTTGGCTGGCGCTGAGCCAGAGACAGACGCACTCAGAGCTGTCATATATCACAACTTTTCAGTGTTTTCAACCACATAATGTTCATTTTAGGTTTCAGACATATAAGTACTAAAAAAACAATACATTTAGAGTTTGTAAAATACACACTGATGTCAAAGGAAGAGGCAATAATAATCCTTTCCATTATAATTTTTATTCATATCAGATACACATTGTGTAAGTAACTTTAAAGTTTACTCTATTCTTCTCCCAGTTCACCAGCCACTTACTTTTATGTATTTCGGGAGTCGTGGATGAATTCACGTGTTGTAAACAATCCAACAGATCCGATTCTCTGAACTGCGTCTGCGGCACAAACTAAGATGGCGGCGCCCATCGCGCATACAGCTCAACTAACGCGATCGTTATAAAGGTGTTTAAACAACAAAACACTTCCACTTGCATATATTTGACAATCGGAATATCAGATATTGCATGCCATATCTAACAAATTTGTGAATATTTTAAATAAAAAAGGAAAAATGACATAAAAGCAGATCATCATTCATTCAGCTCTGTTGTTGCTGCGGTGTGTCACGTGACAAGCAATGACGCGTCACCATGGACACCATAAAGTGACACATTCTAAATAACGGTCGCCTTGAAAAACTCACGCTGGGGGGTCAGCCAGAATATTTTAAACTTACGTGTGAAAGGGTTAATGTTAAAAAAGTGCAACCTTATTGTAAATTGTTACCAAACGTTTTTAATACTTGCGCGATGTTTATCTCCTAACCTCTTACCTTACCTTCACTCCTGATCTTTACCACCCTCTTCCAGTCTCCGGTTTGATCTTAAAATTCAGGTTTAATGTAAGTGTAAAGTTTGGTCTGTTTCATCTTTAACACTTCTCACTCTTTTATCGCTACTCTCTCCTTCCGCTAATTAACTTTGTGTATTTATAGAGACACAGCTTTAGAAGCAGGGGACAGAGTTTGTAGTGAAGTGAGAGATGAGTGAAATATTGAGTTATTTGTGATTTATGAGGTATGTACTGAAGCAATAATTTCTCTGTGAATTTCAAAGGTCCAGTAATAGTTCCTCTCTCTAGTCAGAGGACATTGTGATTGAGCCATTAGAATGCTAATACATCCACACATCTTGATTCGTGTGATAATAATGCAGCTTTGATATAGTCATTATGCTGATCTTGATGGAAGGGGCACTATTTTAAGGGGCTTCTTAGTGATATATGTGGGTCAAAATTGTTTTGTGGCTAGTTAGATTTGAGACCATCTACAGTACCAGTTTGGGGTCAGTAAAAGAAATTAACGCTTTGTAAAGGGATTCCACTGGAGGCAAGTTATAAAGAACCCAAGTGCAGTTTATTACAAATAAAATAAAACATGAAACAAAAACGTGGCGTAGCGTGGCATGAAAACAAAAACCAAGGCATTAACATGAACTTAAACAACAACAGCAGAATTACAGGAAACAATACTTGACAGAGACACATGGCAAACATGAGGTCTTAAATACACAGACTAATGACAAGACAAGGGACACCTGTGAACAATGAACCAATGACAACATGACACATCAGACAAGGGAACACATGGCAGGATCACATGACTAACAGGGAATCACATGACAGACATGGAAACATGACATGAACAAACCCAAAACGTGACACACTTTTATTCAAGGATGCATTAAATTGATAAATAGTGGCTGTAAAGACTTGTACACTGTTACAAAAAAGATTCAAACAAATGTATCTTTGGACATTCTATATATAGAAAAATTAGGTTTTTCATATAAATATTGTTTTCAGCATTGATAATGAGAAATTATTCTTGAGCACCAAATCAGCAAATTAGAATGATTTATGAAGGATCATGTGACACTGAAGACTGGAGTAATGGCTGCTGTTTTCAGCCTCGGTGAGCATAAGAGACTTCTTTCAAAAATTTAAAACTGTCACTGACCACAAATCTTTGAACAGCAGTGTACATGCTAGTGTACTCCAAAATGTCAGTACGTGTGTATACAGCTGTATATTAAACATCAAATATGAACTGATTGACTGGTATTGTGTCCTGTCACACTGTTATTGCTCTTACACTGGAAATGTATATACACTTTTTAAAAAGGTTCTTTTTTGGCATCAATAGTTCCGTGAAGAACCTCTAACATCAATGGAACCTTTCCATTCCACAAAAGGTTCTTTATAGTTAAAAAAAAAAAAAACATTCTTTAGATTACTTGATGTTATTCACATTAAGAAAAAAATGGTTCTTTTAAGAACTGTTGAGATGTTCTTTGTGAAACCCGAAATGTTTCTTCTATGGCATCGCTGCTGTGAAAACCCCCTTTTTGAATCTTTCTTTTTTTTAAGAGTGGACATTAGCAGTTACCATATTCTGAAAAGCAGGAAAGCTGAGATCACACAGGAAAGCCTTATATCCCACTGAAGTTTTACTTGCCACTAATTCACATTTCACTAAACTAGACCACCTTTCCTTATGTCCCCCATATTCATAGGACAGCTTTAGAGCCATTTAAATTTGAGCACCTCAGTGACATTTTAGCACTAATAATTTAGGAAGTGTTGCCGCACATATAAGGCATTTGAAATGCAGGACACTGAATTCTGTCCTCACGTTCAGGCAATAAAATCCATAGAGAACTCCGCACAGCTTATTAAAAAACCGGTCACCACTGCATTCTCGTCAGCAACGTGGGGTTACGACACAGAATGTCACTTTGCCGTGATTAATCACACAAATATTGTAATCACACATACAATTCGGAGCAGCTGAGCTGGGTGCTTTGTGTAAAGATAGATGGTGTCCTACACAGGGGGCAGGACACCACATAACCACCCACACGCTTCCCCCCTCATTATAACGAGCCAATAAAATAAGACAAATGATGTCTTAATAAGCACAGAACTTTGTTTTTCATCGGGCCCAGGGTAGTTTGTTCCGACAGAAATAGAGCAAAGACTTAGCTATCCCATGGCATAGAGATGAGAGGAAGCTAACGGTTAGTTCTGCCCACCACCCGTGCCACACTTTTTTCTCTCTCTCTCTCTCTCCTTTCCCCTGCTTTCCCATCTGCGTGATGTATAGCTTGTTTCAAATGCGGATTACTCAGATGTAGTGTTTTCCCTCGCTCGCTCCTGCTCTCTAAGACGCGGTTCTGTAAAGGATCTGAAACAGATTAACAGGCCCTATCCTCGCCGGCTGCGCAGCCAGTGTGGAAATGACTTTTCCACGGCTTGCTGAATGCTCATGCGAGTAAGGCGTTTTTTGTTTTTTTTGTTTTGGAGTGTTTGTGAAACAGCCACACTATTAGACTATTTCTCATGCATGGCCACGCAGCAGGTCAAATCCTCTTCAGCCCTTTTACACTGACTTGTCCTCGCATATTGAACGAGGTTTGAACGTCTATCATATCCTGAAGGACAAGTGGGCATTTAGTAATTTTGAACCCGTTTTGAAGAAGTAACTATGTGAATGAAGTGTGTCGAACAGCTCACCTCAGCAGAAAGCGCCTGTCAGACTCGTACGTTCGCTTCCCTTTTGTTTAACTTTTCTGCTTTTCTTCTCCTCTTCAATGGGGAAATCTAAACGTTTCTTATTGATAAACTCATAAATTGCTTCTTTATTGCTCCATAATAGCTTGCAGCAGGAAGCTTTTTACTTAAATTAATTAAGCAGGATAGATAAAGCCGTATAAAAGTGAGGAATAAAACCTGCATGGTGAGTTTTATCCTGGTGAAAGCTCTCTGCGAAAACAAAGTCAGAGATTCAATTTTAAAAAGCGGCGGTGCCTGTAAATGTAGCGATGTGGTCTTGGCACGCTATAGAGATAAGATGAAATAAAATGAGGGACACGCTTGAATCCCGTTTCTGAAAGTAGGGCTTGCTTTTCTCGTTCTGCCTCATTAGGGTTTTTGTGTGGGTGTTTGTCGAACTGAACGTTTCCTTTTTCCAATTTCTGTGCATTAAAGTTTCAAACTATCGGCCCGCAGCATTGTTTTATACTCCAAGTGTTCAGAGTCAAATTGTCCAATTTGGTCTTGAATTGTCTGCAATTTATTTTGTTCTAAAATGTTGTCATGCTTTTCTTATGATTGTTAAACAGTTGCTATATACACTATTGTACAAAAGTTTGAGGTTGATAAGATTTATTCATTTTTTTGAAAGTTACTTATGGTCACCAAGACTGCATCAATAATACAGTAAAAACAGTAATATTTTGAAATATTAGTACAATAAAAAAATAAAAATAAAACGTTTCTATTGTATTTTAAATGCATTCCTGTGATGGCAAAGCTGAATTTTTTAGCATTAATTTCAGCCATTTCTTGAGAAACAAATAAGCATTTTAGAATGATTTCTAAAGAATCTAATGACATTGAAAAGTGCATTGTCATATTGTATATATATATATATATATATATATATATATATATATACACACACTACCGTTCAAAAGTTTGAGGTCAGTAAGATTTTTAATGTTTTTAAAAGAAGTATCTTCTGCTCACTAAGGCTGCATTTATTTGATTAAAAATACAAACAAAAACAGTAATTGTCAGGCTGCAGGGTAGATGAAGTAGGAGGCAAACTCAAAGATGAAGAATTCCAAGGTTTTAATTCTCAATGATAACAGATAACAGATAACACAAAAACAGGGAGCGTGTGCTCAGGACAGGAACCTAACTTTAAACATTGACCGACAAGTGAAGACTGAAACACTCAGGGCTTAAATACAGGGGAGAACAGATCAGGGAAACAAGACACAGCTGACAAGACTAACGAGGAACCAGGTGATACAAATGAACTAATGAGGGTAACCATGGAAACCAAGGAGTGGCGGGAAAACAGAACAAAGGAAGACATGTGACTAGTGACAAAAAACACTCAGACAGAACAGAATCGTGACAGTAATATTGTGAAATATTATTCCAATTTAACAGCTGTTTTCTATGTGAATATACAGTAAAGTGTAATTTATTCCTGTGATCAAAGCTGAATTTTCAGCTTTTCATTACTCCAGTCTTCAGTGTCACATGATCCTTCAGAAATCATTCTAATATGATGATTTGATGCTCATGAAACATTTATGATTATCATCAATGTTGAAAACAGTTATTTAAATTTTTATTTCATGAAGGTATGATGAATAGAAAGTTTAAAAAAGCATTTATCTGAAATCTAAAGCTTTTGTAACATTAAACACTACCGTTCAAAAGTTTGGGGTCAGTAAGAATTTTAATTTTATTTTTGGGGGAAATAAATAAAATAAATCAATACTTTTATTCATCAAGGATGAGTTAAACTGATCAAAAGTTACAGTAAAGACATTTATAATGTTAGAAAATATTCTATTTTAAATAAATGCTGTTCTTTTGAACTTTCTATTCATCAAAGAATTTTGAAATCATGTGACACTGAAGACTGGAGTAATGATGCTGAAAATTCAGCTTTGATCACAGGAATAAATTACAGTTTAAAATATATTAAAATAGAAAACAGTCATTTTAAATTGTCATAATATTTCACAAGATTACTGTTTTTTAATTGTTTTTTATCAAATAAATGCAGCCTTGGTGAGCAGAAGATACTTCTTTTAAAAATATTAAAAATTCTTGCTGACCCCAAACTTTTGAACGGTAGTGTATATGTTACCAGCAAAGTGTGAAATCCCGGTATTGTATAGAATGCCTGATGGTTTTTGGCAAAAATACATTACCTAATTCTATATCACCTAGGCATTCTATAGAATGCCGGATTACACATTTTGCCGGTAACATGTTTATATATATATATATATTGTATCATGGTTATATATAATATATATAATATTATTGTTTTGGTAACAATGAAGGTTTTTATAGTTTTAATGTGTCCTTGCTGAATAAAAGAATTACTTTCTTTAAAAAAACAAAACAAACCAACTTTAGGCTATATATATATATATATATATATATATATATATATATATATATATATATATATATATATATATATATATATATATATATATATATATATATATATAAACAGTAAACATGCTATGTGATGCAGCAGAACTTGATTTTTCCGATTATTATCAAAGCGGAGTTTGCACGGGAAGCACTTGTTGCAACGTGCCCTCAGTTGAAGTAGTACAATATTCTATTAACAAATATCATATGTGAGAATTGATTTGTATATTTTAGACCTGAAATATTTAAATAACTTCTGACTGTTCCAAAGCCTGCTTGATGTTTCTGCTCTGATCTACATGGAGAAAATTGGAGTTGTCAAGGAAAACAATTTCAGGTCATTTGTAGACTAAACATGCCAACATTATGCTATATGAAGGAGAAATTAGTTGCTCTGAAATTCAGTTCATAAATCAATATCTGTATATAGTTTGAAATGCATGGCTGTTAAACCAGTTGTATTTGTTGTATCTGTTTGATCACTTGGCCAGTGATTTTAAGTTTACGATCTCTGCATTAAAGCATAACTTGAGGGTGAGATTGGTCAGCCATGCATTCATTTTCTCCATTAGTTTCACGCTGTGGAGGATAAAATGTCAATTTTATGGAGACCAAATTCACCTTATATAGTTTTGTTACTATTTTCTAGAGCTTGAAAGTGTGTAGCTCAAAAACACAAATGAATAAATGCTTCTTTAGCAGAATCATTTCTACACCAAAGTATTTTTCCACGGAAAATTGACCATTGCAAATATTGTTAGTCCAGAATAAGCCCTCGGGGTGGTTTCACTGCGGCAGTAAAATTTCGGCTCACCACTAAAACTTTCCATCCGTCAAAGTCAACACAGTGTCCCAATATCTCCCTGTATCTATGTATCTATCTATCCGTCCATCCATCTTCCTATGTTTTGTTAGCTCGGAGAATGTGTTATTGTGACCTTTGCGGATTTATTTTCTGTTCCACCACCAAGTACAAGGCCTGAACAATGGCACAAGTATTATTGAGCTTCAGATTGTTCTCTTAGTCCCCTGTGTGCCTTCTTTCAGCTTTCCCCACCCTGAATACTGAATCTAAAAGTGAGAATAGAGAACATACAATACCTACCTAGAACATGGCGAATGAGAGCTCTAGTAGGAAAATGTGAATAATGAGACCGGGATTTAACACTTTAATCAATGTTTGATTAATATTTAGCAATTTTTCTGCTGCAGGAAGGCCATTCTAATGGGATTTCTGCTGTTTCCTCCTTTGCTGCTTAAGCCCCAGGCTGGACAAATTACACCACTGTGGGTGAAGCTCGGACGAAGTGCACCCCGACATCCTACCAACCTGATCTGGAATAGAACTAAATCCACCCACAATAGCACCATTTACAATCAGCCTCTAAAGTGCGCTCCTTCGTTAATGCTCATTAAAACTAATTCGGCACTCTCTACGCCCACTCTCACCCACAACAAACCCTGCTGACAGGCCTTTCCAGGTTTACAACAGGCCAGCATGTGAGGTATTTTCACAGTTGCTCTTACATAGCTCAAGAGAGTTCTTCTTATGTTTAATTTGATTATCAACTTTGTCTCAGATGTTAAGCTTGAGATTCCTTAAAATAGGAGAATTTATAACAGGAACAAATGAGACAAAGTAAGACTGCAGTTGACACATGACCATGAGTGTATCTATCATAAACATCAAGATTCTTATCCAATAATTTTATTATTATTTTTTTTTTTTTTTTTATCATAAAATTATTGGATGCATGTAAACCTATTGTAGGAGACCCCCAAAACAAAATTAGGAACATTTAATATTGCATACTAGGAGCACTTTAATAGAAATGGTAGAAACTAAAGATAAGTTTAAACTTTCCTTTTGATAGCCATAAGAATCTTGATGTTTATGATAAACATCTGAGACAAAGTTAATAATCAAATTAAACATAAAGAACAACTGTTATCATCCCCATGTAAACTTCAAAAATGTGAATCTGTGAGAAGTGGCATGCACATGCGTATTACATGTTTAGTCTATAGGCATGCGCGTTTGAATGTGTATGTGTGTGAGCACGTAATCTTTCTTTACAAAGTAACATTGCCAATTACTTGTCTGGCATGCATAATACAGCATTTTTAATAATTTCTGCGGATCCGTGTGAAATCATTTTGATAACGTTTTAATCTGTACAGAGGAAAAAGGTTTGGTGTAAAGAATACAACTTTTGTTGTGTCGATGAGGCCTTCGCAGGGGAGAGTCTAGTTGACACTGTCTCTGCTGACACTTCAGGGCTGCGTTGTGGTCGTGTCTAGGCAGAGGTCCTGATCTGGCCCTGGGCCTCATCTGATCTGGATACGGCCTGGATCCGGCTGAGTACGGTAAACCTCGGGATAAACAGAGAGAATAATATTAACGTAGATGCCATTCTTCCAATGATGTAATGAGTACATCAGATGTTATGGGAAGTGTTCCCGGTTACAGCTGACGTAATTTATTCAGCCTAATAATCATTTTACATGATTTGAATTACAGAAATTGATCATTTTCTATGTGTATGCCAGGTTAAAGAGATGTGTTTTTAGTCTAGATTTAAACTGACAGAGTGTGTCTGCTTCTCGAACAATGTTAGGAAGACTGTTCCAAAGTTTTGGTGCTAAATAGGAAAAGGATCTACCACCAGCAGTTGATTTTGATATTCTTGGTATTATCAACTGGCCGGAATTTTAGATCGCAATAGACGTGAAGAACTATAATGCGTTAAGAGCTCGCTCAAGTACTGGGGAGCTAAACCATTTAGTGCTTTGTAAGTAATCTAGCCTGGCAAGCCAGACCTACATCAAGATGTTGGGTCTGGCAACTCACCATAGACACGGCTCAATCCGAGGGGCGGGATAAACGGCTGTCTTTCAAATTCCCTCTGCACGCAATAGGACAGCGCTTCAACCAACCAGAGCGTTTTCCCAACAGCGGAGCTAGTTGATAGATTCAACTTTTGCCATATCTGGGCGGCAAAACTACGAACACATCTTCCTTTTTTTAAGAATGACTTAAGTGCCGTTCTACGCTCTTTTCTCAAAGAAAAACTTAACTCCAAGTCCTCCAGAGTCGCGGACAAAGCCGATTCGAAAGATGTTCACCAGCAGCAGCCGCCATTCTTTGTTTTTAAGTGGCAGGGAACCGTCGCAACTCTGTCGTCATTATGTTGAGCCCGCCCCGCCTACTCTATACGCGACGTGATTGGCCTGACCCAATTTAGGTTTTTGCAGCTTGAAAGTCAATGGAGAGTTGCTAGACTGCCCTGGCTGCAAAATACATTTTGCTGCCGCTAGGGTGCGTCTAGATTTCTAGGCTATAAGTAATCAGCAATATTTTAAAATGTATACGATGTTAAATAGGGAGCCAATGCAGAGTTGACAGAACCGGGCTAATATGGTCATACTTCCTGGTTCTGGTAAGAACTCAAGCTGCTGCATTTTGGACCAGCTGTAGTTTGTTTATTAAGCATGCAGGGCAACCACCCATAATAGCATTACAGTAATCTAGCCTTGATGTCATGAACGTATGAACTAATTGTTCCGCATTTGTCATTGAGAGAATATGACGTAATTTAGATATATAGATACTAGAGACCATAGATACTAGAAACGTGACTTTCAAATGAAAGATTGGTATGAAAGAGCACACCCAGGATCCTAACCGACGACGAAGACTTGACAGAACATCCATCAAGTGTTAGACAGTATTCTAGGTTATTATGTGCAGTGGTTTTTGGTCTAATAATTAGAATCTCTGTATATTTTTAATTAAGTAGGTGGAAATTACTAGTCATCCGATTTTTTTTTTTAATATCAGCTATGAATTCCGTTAATTTTGAGAATTGGTAAGAAAAATACAGCTGAGTATCATTATTAGATTATTAGAAAAGTTTGTAAGAGTTTTACATTAAAGAGATCTAATCTGTATTTTTTCTGTCCTATAGGTTTACAGTCTCCTCTGTTAATTCAAGGTTGAAGGAAGGTTGCCTGAAAATCTTGATTAAAGCTTAACAGTGAACATTTCACGTGTGTGAGTGCATGTTTGGGTAAAGTTTCATGCTTTTCCCACACTCTGATTTCTCTCCTCCATCTGTTTGCTCATTAATAAACTGACCTTGGAGAGTCAGTGTTAGACAGGCTGCTGGAGGATTTAAAGATTAGCCTGCCTCTCGCTTCAGTCCATCTTTTGTGCTCCACCTTTATGGAAGTATGATATGTTTATTGGCCTGCCAGACACAGAAGAGAGAGTCATATAAAACCCCCACCAACAGCCTTCGCCTCCCTCTCAATCTCTCCTTTTTGTCTTTCTTCCATTATCTACTTCATCTCTCCCAACCCTTCATGCACTCTCTTTTATCCTGTGTCTTTTCCTTATTAATTCTCTCTGGCTTGTGCTTTTCTTTCTTTTCACTCTTATATGAACTACAGATTTACAGCTGATAATCAAAATCACCATCTTGCCTGTTCATCTCTATTTCTGTCTTCATCTATTTCTGTTTCACTGTCTCTGCCTCTATATCTTAACGCACGCACGCACGCACAATCCACTGTGTGTATTAAACTGAAAAATAAAATCATATGATTTGAAAGAATATGAGGGTGAATAAATAATGTAAATTTGGGGGCTATTCTGTCCATTTTATTTTGGGCATGTCATTTGTTGATGTCATTTGTTCACAATAAGATCTATAAAATATGGAAGCTTGTTTCTGCCATGGAATAAAAAATACAAAAGGTAATAGCGACTTTTAATCTCACAATTCTGACTTTTTTTCTTTCAAGTTTACATCTCGCAATTTAGATTTTTTTCTTTGAGAATTGCGAGATATAAATTCGCAATTGCAAGTCCAATTTTGAGAAAAAAAGTCAGCTCACAATTCTGACATTTTCTCACAATTGTAAGTTTATTTGACTTTTAATTGTGACTTTAAATCTTGCAATTCTGAGAAATATATTCAGAATTGCGAGTTTATGCCTATATCTCGAAATTCTGATTTTTTTCCCTTAGAATTGCAATTACGTAATTATGCAATTATGTTTTTATTTTTTTTACTCAGAGGTGGAAAAAAGCTTCCATAATAACATGCATTTAGAAAATAGATTTATTGATAAATCTGATAAAATCTTGATAAAAAAGGTTTATTTGAGACAATTAATTTCATGACGACTTCATTAACAGGATAAGTGACATTTAAAATGTATATATATAATTTCATTAGACCACAACTGTTTAAGTTTCTCAATGATAGAGTTATATCCACTAAAACAGACCTTCCGACCTGGGAACAGATTCTCAACATTTGCACATCTACTGTACCAATCAATTGGGTTTCTTAAAGAAATATACTGATAAATCTTCTACCAAAAAATAAATAAAAAATCTGCACATTTATTAAAGAGGGTAAAATAGGTGAATGAGGTGAAAAGCATGTGATGCATTTTTTTCTGATGAATAGCAGTGTAGCTCAAAGGCTCTTTAGCATAATATTCAACAATAAATCAGCCCACAAGAGATGAAAAAAGCCTTGCTTCAATACTGTAGCTCTGGGTTGCATATGGCATGTCTTCAGTGTTTTTTGTTTTTTTGTACAGATCCCTGACTCTGGCCGGGTAAGTCATGCTTTGATAAACAGCCCAACCCCATTCTCAACCCCCATCTATCTTAATGTTTTAGAAATCATCCAGAAGAGAGGCAGAACCACTTTATCTTAACAGGCCTTTAGGTGAAAGAGGGCCGAGCCAATGGTGTGTGAGCAATATGAGCTGGAAGGTCACAAGATAGACGTGGAGATAGGCTCACTATCAACATTATTGAACGATGTTATAAAATGGCCATCAATTATCTGAAATTTACAGGCTGACAGGTTAAGTTGGCACAGGTATGTGGCATCAGGAGGGGTGTGTGTGATGGGGGCTGGGAGAAGAGAGAAAAACGAACAGTGAAAACAGCTAAAAGGTGAGAACAGCTCCACTAATTTTTCAAGACATTCATTATCACCTGTGGCAATGCTGAAAGTGCCTGTTTGAAATCTAAGTCTCGCTCTTGCCATGACATACACTTTAAGACGTCTAAAAATAGACATAGTGACAACATGGATGAACACCTAATTAAAGCAGATTTGGTTGTGGATGAAGCAAAACTGGCCTGAGCAGTGGAGTTAGTGTTCACACCAGCTGCTACTTTGATGTCAAATTATATACAATGTAAAATGTAAAAGTCTATAATGTTACTTTTGATCAGTTCAATGCATCCTTGCAGAATAAAACTATTAATTTCTCTTTAATTATCCTACTGACCCTAAATTAGTGAAAGAAGCTATCTTACCCCACTCAGACATCTAATTTTATCTTTTCACTTCAAAATAAAAATATTTTTTTATATTATATTATATAATACATTTTTTTTTACTCCATAAATTGTGTCATGTCATCTTACTTTACATTACAATACAAGGCTATTTTAGGGGGTCCATAGAATATCTCATGTGTAATACTTGTTTGTTTTCATTGTTTTGACCCATGTAACACTGAATCTAATAAAAAAGCTGTAAATTAGATACCAGGGAAATTCCACAATTCTTGATTCCAATATACCACAGCAAAAACTACAAGCCTAACTAATATAGATTTAAAACATTTCTGAAGAGAAGTGAACAGTCAGTTATAAAATAAGAACAGTGCAAATAATTTAGTGCTTGAAGTTTTTCAGGTCTAGTATATTCAGGTGCAGAAAATGAATAATCAAACATAAAAACATTGCATAATATTCACTGTATAAATTAAATATAGATTAATCCTTGTTAAATTGACAAAAATTGTTCAGGCAAAATCAGTGAGTGATTTGTTTTTCCCTCTGTTCTTTGATTGCAATGTTCTTTTGATTGTATCCAATATATTGACACACACATCTGATTTCTCTCTCAACTGTTTACATTCGGTTATGACATAACTGACTGTGTTTACTATGCCAACATGGCTATTTTGCCATACTTTGTTTTTTTGTCCATTCAAGCACAAGAAGAGTATTTGTGCGGTCTCTGTGCGTGTGCTACGGATGAAGCGTCACGCTTCACACCAGACGTGTGTCGTGTCCTCAAGTTCAAGGCGGCAAAGCAAAACAGTGAATCTAATCACCACACAGGCAGAAAGTTCACATCAAGAATGAAAAAAAAATTATCATTGATATGTTTTGCTGTAAAAGTTTCATATAGTTAGAAATAAAACTAAATGTAAAAAATAAGTCCATGGGACAAAAATTGCCCCTTAATGGAAAATGTTATTTTCTGACACTGATTTGCACTAACACTGATGCATGTCAATTATGCACATAAAATGACTATTTGCATTGGTGTGATTCGTTACCATTGTCCATTCCACATGAGTGCCCCCTTTAAAAAGCCTGCGTGCTCTGCTGTTTTCAGCAGGGCCTTAAAGTATCCCTCATGGAGCGATTAGCCGAATCTGCAAGCTGAGCATAATGAGAGACTTTGTGGCATTTCTTATTATTATTTTATGATTGTTAATCTCAGCGCATCTCTGTTACTCTGCAGCAGGCATCTGTAATGTCCTCTCTTAGGACCGAGGTGTTTCTGCTGGGCTGGTAGTAAATAATCTCCCTGTGATTGTGCTGTGTGTTTATGGGCTATCAGAGACAGCTGGGCCAACTAAACTTAATCAGTTTATTAGTAGAGTGCTGAGGAAATGTGATATATGATGTCTAGGGTAATCAGAAGTCATCATGCTTCACTGCCCAGCCTCAAATTTCATAACAGTGCCAATTATTCCTCAGTTATTAATTATAAAACATATTTTCCTTTATTAGCGTTTCTATCGCCCGTGTTGTCGATTTTACTCCGGGAGAATGAGTGCGGGAACAAAGCCAGTTGCCAGTACCTGTGGTAGTACATGAGAAGAGATAATTAGCTTCTCCCATCCTGCAAAGGGTTTTACACCTCTGTGGGAGTGCTTTGAGCTAGCTGGAAACTTGGATTGTGAAATCAAGAATCCTGGATTTGAATCAAGAAATGCCATTTCGGGTAAAAAAGAAAACTTAGCTGTATTGTGCAAGTCACGACCTAGCGTGATGTTGTCATTTCAGATGTGTCATAAAAACTCTTTTCATCACGCTTATTTTTGCTTTGTGATGAGACGTGTGTGAGTTTGACTACATGTGCTTGCGGTCTTTGGCTGAGCCCATTTTCTTTTTGATCGTGTTTTCATTTCGAGTGAATTGTTGCAATTTCCCGGCGGATCTGACGGTGTGTTGGTGGCCCATGATCAGAAAGAGCAAGAGAGTTTCAGAGTTTGGGGTTGCCAGAGGAAAAGGAGAAGTCCTCTTTGAAATTTAACAGCATAACCACTTTCATTTGGAAGAGTGTCAAACAGCGTGTGTGTGTGTGTGTTTATAGCATTTAAGATGTAATATTAGTAGTATTCTCACAGATAGAAAGGCGAGCCGTTTCTGGACTGGTGTATTTAAGTGCAAAGTTTTTAGGGATTTTAAGAATGTGGACTTATTTTGTTATTTGTGTGGATATTATAGCAGAATTTCCACCACAGCTTCTTGTTCATGTTTAAAATGCGATTGTAGTTGTTTGTTTTTTTAATAGTTTTTATTTAATTTTTTATCTTGTGTAGCAAGGCTACAAATAGCAACCCAGACTCACTGGAAAACGTGCCTGTGGTGACACTGCTTCTCGCTAATTCCGTGATAAAATGTGTGTTGTGCTAAAAGCATGTTCAGTTTTATATAAAACTGATAAATGTGTATCTGACAAAAAAAAGCTGCCTGATAAGGTGTGGAGTAGGATTAGTGGTTAGTTTTTTTTGTTGCATTGTATAACTTTCAGCCCACCCTTACCTTTCTGTCCACCCATTACTCCAACCTGCAGCTATCTCTGTCTCACACAAAATGCTACCCTAAACTTAAAGGGGTACTTCACTGCCAGAAAAAAATGGGCTTTAAAATAACTTGGCGGCCTATGTATTAGAAAGGTTTTTTTTTTTTTAATCGGTGCTACCTGACTAGAGAAAACAGAAAAAAAGGCTGTTGTCTTTCCTTTTGCCAAATAAGAAAACATCAACAACACCCATAATGCACTTTGGAATTGCCGTCCAAAGCCGATCCCACCAGTCCGCTATGGATACGCTTGACCAGAGTCAAATACCACCTTGATTTAATAAGAAAAACTTATTAGCAAACTTTTAGTCGTAATGGTGTTCAATGGTATATTGGCAAATATCAAAGTTTGATCAAATGTTCAATTCTTCAAGAAAATGTGATACATTTATACATGATTTGTTACATTTAATTACTCCTTAGCAGATTTTAAAGGGTACATAACATGCACAGTTTCACCTAATCTCATGTTAATCTTGAGTACCTATAGAGTAGTAGTGCATCCTTAATATCTCCAAAAAGTGTTTAGTTTTATTATAATTTTAAACAGCGGCGGTTTCTTCATTAGGGCGATCGGGCGACGCACCACCAAAGTGTGTAAGGGAGTAAGGGACTTTTTCAATCACTATCTCATTCAACCACAGAGTTACGCTAGCAGTCACTCACTGTTGTTCTGCCTCTGGATATAGCAGCTAGTCCAATCAGCGCCGAGTCACGTTCTGTGGAGTACCGCCTCTTTTTGGGCGATTTCACTCTGGCTGAGAATCGCCCAGAGTCTTCCCATAGACTTACATTCAAAGATTTTTTTTTTCGAACTGCAGGCACTGCAATGCATTCTCTATGGGTTCCGGGAGGGCTCGCACTAACGTGCTTTCGTCATCATACGTAACCTTATCTTGTGCAGCGATTGGTGGAAACAAATGTTCCTCTAATAGTATTTAGCCATAAGCTGAAGTGACATCCAATAATTTCCTCAGTGCATAACTTACATTTCACAGACATATTCTCCATCTGTAAATGTTAGAAAGTCCAGTTTGCTGTCATGAGTAGGCGAGCTTTCTGCAAGCTATACTTCCGTGAACGAGCGCCCCCGCGTGCATGCGCGCCGAACAGACGGAGCGCAATAGAATAGGAGCGCAATTATTCTGACTAAAATATACATTAGCACTAAATTATAAATATATTTAGCTAAAACATTTGTTGTTGAATATTTGTTGTTGTTGGTGAACATAAATGTGCTAGAGAATTTCAAACCTACATGTGTATTTTTATGATATTAGCTCTATTTTTTATTTTTTTGGTTTAGTAAATTTAACTACTACTTTAAAAAACATTATTTTGTTTTTAGATTGTAATGTTGCAATGTTAGAATTTAATGTGATTTGACCCCTTTTTTGGATAGACTGCAGATAGACAGCAAGGTTACACTATGTTTGTTTTTATAACCTTCAATATAAACATTGTTTGTAGGACAATATCGATCAGGATATTAAATATTTAAAAAAAAATTAAATACAGTTTTTTTTTATTCAAATAGAAAAATAATAATTAAATACTCAGATTATACTATACATCGCCATTTAGCCCAAAAATTCAGATTTATTTGGCAATTGGCTACCCTACCGGCTGAAGTTTTAGCTAAACTTTAGGCTAATGATAGCTACATTATTATCACTGTTAAATTGTTATTTAACAATAAGCCTACATTCAGTCCTGAATTAAAAATTCAGTTTGTTGTGCCCCCCCAAAATTTTTTAGCACCAGCCGCCACTGATTTTAAAAGAAAAAACAGCTTTCCGATTCTCTCCGGAAAAAGCCGAGGTCCTGGAGGCGGAGCTATAGAGTCAAGCGGTAGTGCTTGATTTCCAGCAAAAGACAGAAATCTGATCCAGTTGTACTCACATGACTGGGGTCTTTTACCACTGGGACCGCTCCACGTTTTAATAGCAAACGATTTGCAAATCCAGCGTCGAGGCCTTGTTAATAAAACATTCGTCACTGAAATGACCAGAACACACAACCGCACTTCCTACACTCCGTTGCTGCCCCGGAAAAACAAACTGCATCCACTGTTCCTGTAACACTGGGTTCTTTGGAAAGCTGAGCACGGTAAGCTTTCCCTCACATCCAAATACACACTTTTTTGGAGACATTCTTGAACAAATCCTATGCAGCGCTGGCTGCCGATGATTTCCTGTTGAAGCGCGTTGATGTGCGCGGTCTCGTTCTCCTCTGGGCGACGTGTGCGCGGGCGAGCTTCTCCGAGAGAAATGCTCATATAAGGAGTTCCACTCTGATCTACGTCATTAGATCCACGATCGAAAAAAAACCAGCCGAAACTTGCACCAACCCGGAAGTAAGATTTTCGGCACAGAAATTCTCCGTTATTCGTCCAAAATATTTTTTTTAAACTTTGCCCATGTTTAGCATGAGAATCCATCTCTTTAACAGTGTAAACAACTCTGAATACATGAAACACCATTGTACCCCCCCTTTTAAAGATGATTAAAGGTTAAAAATTATTGCATACTAGTACTATTACTAGAAGAGGCAAGTTTTTCCAGTGAACCTGTGTTTTTCAATGAGCCTGTATTTTGACTTTTTTTCAGTAAACTGAATAAATTTGCAATTCAGTTTGATTTTTTTAATCCACTAAATTGTTCAAAGACGTACCTCACTCAGTAAAGGGATAGTTGAAAACACAGAGAATGCAATGTGCTGAATTGAGGAGTGAAGGTCATTTTTACTAGCCTGGCAAGCCAGACCTACATCAAGATGTTAGGTCTGGCAACTCACCATAGACACGGCTCAATCCGAGGGGTGGGATAAACGGCTGTCTTTCAAATTCCCTCGGCATGCAATAGGACAGCGCTTCAACCAACCAGAGCGTTTTCCCAACAGCGGAGCTAACGTTAGTTAGTTGATAGATTCAACTTTTGAATTTGGCCGGCAAACTACAAACACATCTTCATTTTTTAAGAATGACTTAAGTGCCGTTCTTTGCTCTTTTCTCAAAGACAAACTTAACTCCAAGTCCTCTAGAGTCGCGGACAAAGCCGATTCGAAAGACTGTTCGCCAGAAGCAGCAACTCTTCTTTGTTTTCAAGTTGCAGGGAACCGTCGCAACTCTGTTGTCATTATGTTAAGCCTGCCCCGCCTACTCTATACACGATGTGATTGGCCTGACCCAATTTAGGTTTTTACAGCTCCGAAAGTCAACGGAGAGTTGCTAGACTGCTCTGGCTGCAAAATACATTTTGCTGCCGCTAGGGTGCGTCTAGATTTCTAGGCTACATTTTTACAATAACATATTAAAATAATTAATAATAAAATATTAATTATGGCTGACTATTTTTAATACTTTACAATTATTTAAGCTACTTCATATTTTTAAGCAAGCTACTTTTTCCATGTAGCATGTATTGTGACCAGCAGCTTCCTCTCAGCCTTTTTAACTCAAAGGCGCCACAATATTCAAAGCCTCCCTTCTCCCACACGGGCTATGACAAAGCTGCTCATTTTCAAACTAGCTTTTTTTTTTATTATTATTATTAATAGAAGCTGGTAGCATTGATATGTGAAATTAATTATTTTGTGATTCCTGAAATCAAAAACTCTATGCTCTTCTATAAGATCAATAGTTATAGGTCTAAAAGGAAATAGGACATGATTTTGTGTTTTTTAGCTTTTGAATTTAGATTAGAGTTTTTGATTATTTTGACATGTTTATAATAATCTATTAATTTAAATACTTTTAAGCCATCTTGAGACCCCCTGGTTGAGAACCACTGCTCTAATTGATAGCTTTCAACTCAGTTTAGCTAATCTTTCTGTAGATTAGTTTGTATTTGATCTAGCTACATGTTTTGAGTTCCCAGCACTGCTCATTAATTTACTCCTAGTAATCAATTCATCTTATCTGGAAATTACAAGATTTTAAGGGTACAGGACCCCTGAGTGATCTGGACATAATGTGAAGTCGAGTGGTCTTGTATCATCCAGAAAGCTTTATTTGATCATGATGATCTGACTGTAAATTATCCTGCCTATTAATTATTCTATAATGTGAGAACTGCAGCATGTCCAGGATCATTATTGTGCAGTAGTGACTGTAGATACTTATACATATATAGATGGATATGAAATATTGATTTGTTTATATTATTTTCTTAGCTTACTTACAGAGACCGTATAGAGAGACAGAACATGAGCACAACTATGTAGGAAACATATTTTCCAGTTGAAAGGTCAGTTATGTTTTCAAGTATTTTGTGCAAATATTTGCCTTTTTCTTCTTTTTTCTGTGAGTTCATCAATCTAACTCTGGTTCTATAGCATCTTTGCTTTGAGTTTGTTGAGCATTGAATTGTGTGGCTTTAAAACACAGAGCCGTATGAGGTGCAATCCAACCAGTTGCACTCGTAAAAATAAAGGTTCTTTGTCGGCATCTATGAATCTATGAGCCTGTAACATCCATGGAACCTTTCATTTCAACAAAAGGTTCTTTATAGATAGTGAAAAGTCACATTAAGAAAAATGTCACATTCTTCACATTAAGAAAAATGGTTCTTTGAAAAACTGTTCAATGAAATGTTATTTTGGGAACCAAATTTGGTTCTTCTATGGCAGTGTTTCTCAACTAGTGGGTCGCGACACAAAAGTGGGTCCTAAGACTGTTTTGAGTGGGTGGGTTCGCAGAATATGCAGTCAAGGAAACAACAACACACATAATTCTAAGTTTTTCTGATGCTAGACTTTTATTTTGAAAGATGTGTGTGAAAGCTGTTGACTCTTCTATCAGACGTAGTTTAAGTAAAGAGTGCCTGAAAGAAACGCGTTGTCCTGATTCAGTACGGTCAGATAAGATACAGAATTAATCAGGTTATATGTCAGTGTCATAATTCTAACGTTATTTCCTAACTTTCTTCAGAAAAACTAACTGTCCTGTCAGCCGTTGTACTGTGCTTGTAGTTCTAATGCAGTGGCGCCAACGCTATCTCACGACCAATTCGTACGAGTGAGTAAAAGGTGGCTAATTCATACGAATTTGTACGACCTCACTCGTACAAATCCGTACGATTTGTCTAAACCCCAGTGATGGGTAGGTTTAGGGGCGGGGTCAGAGGTAGGTCATTGGGCAACTCATAAAGTAAGTACGATTTAGCAAAAAGTGAGGACGAATTAGCCACCCGTAAAATTCGTACGAATTGCCGTGAGATCGGGTTGGTGGCGCATGCCGTATATCACTTCAGTTTTAATAATGTACAAAAGAAATTATGAGCATGCAACATCGTAGTTATGTTGTCAATAAGAAAGTCATGAAATAATTAAATAAAGTACCAATAAATTACGTAACGTGTAGCCTACTTTGTGTGTAAGCTGGGAAGGATTTGCATGCAGTTCACTATCCATCAGGATCAATGTCCATATATTTCATTAACAATTCATGTTAGTATTGTGTATTCAGCATGGTAACTGTTGTGTGTGTGTGTGTGTGTGAATATTTTGGGGGGAAAAAATACATTCCAAATATTCTTTTAGGAATTGGGTCATATTCCAAAAGAAAAGAAAAAAATTCCATTGAAAAATGTGGATCCCATGGTCAAACCAGTTGAGAACCACTGTTCTGTGTCGCCACCAACTCCCCCTTTCGGAACCTTTATTTTTAAGAGTGTATGCCTGAGGTTCATTAGAGCTTGTGTGTTGCTGCGCTCTGACAGCGTGTCAGCCGAGATGACAGCAGCTGGTGCACAACATCACCTGTGATGATGTGCCTCTAATCAAAGGCTTCTTTGGGGGTGAGCCGTCTTTAGATCTCACACCCTTAAAATAAGGACAGAGATCTTTATGAATATATAGCAGAGGTGCTTGTGCACACACAATCACTGAAACAATGCTTGAAGATATTCTGCCCATGCAAAACCCTCCGGTATTCTCCTTTTTTTTTCTGAAAAGTCCAGTTTAATTTCCATGGTGGTCCAGGATGGATTAAGCTGGGTTGGTTGTGTTCTGGAGGTTTAACAAAAAATAGTCAACCTGGCTGCATTTTCTTCTGTTACTGATGTTTGACCAAGACCTTTTGGATAAGATGCTGGTGGTGACATAGTGTATTATAATAATTGATGGGCCCCATTTACTTCTGTAGTATTTTTTTCCCATACTTTGGAGGTCAGTGGGGCCCATCAACTGTTTGGCTGTCCATATTCTTCAAAATATCTTTCGTTTTCAGCAGAAGAAAGAAATTCATACCGGTTTGGAACAACTTGAGGGTGAGTTAATGATGACGGAATTTTCATTTTTGGGTGAATTAACCCTTTAACTCTGCCCTCAGCCAAATCGATTTGCTCTGGAACAAGTAATAGATTAATAAGACCAAATATTGCCTGTTTGATATACTCAAAATGTTAGAACGCATTAATAGTTTTCTGTTTTCAGCTGAAAACACACTCTAAAAAATGCTGGGTTGTTTTAACCCAATTTTGGGTCAAATATGGACAAACCCAAACGTTAGGTTAAAAAAGTAATTAAAAAATTTAACCCAACGGCTGGGTTTGTCCATGTTTGACCCAAAGTTGGGTTGAAACAACCAAGCATTTGTGTAAACGGCCCCTATGCTGATAACTAATGATTTTTACAACGGAAATGAATCAATCAAAAACGTACTTAAGCTAGACAGCTAGACAATGACTTTCTTTTAGTGCTGCTGTACAGCCGAAACAATCTTTGTTGCATTCATTTCCTATTATCACTCTAAAGCTACTTTGAAACAATCTGTATTGTAAAAAGTGCTATATAACTGAAGGTGACTTGACTTGACTGACTGGAGCTCACATCGCCAAAAGTGTCTAAATTTCAAAATGTCAAATAGGCGCTATGTTTATATACAAGGAGGTCTAAATAAGTACATTCTCACCTAAAAACTCTTAAAACTACATTTCGTGATACAAAAACAGTAGTATTTGTTCAATTATGGATGGATTTGCTTGTCCACCATGGCACTCATTGTGAGAAATGCTGCAAATGGTGAAATTGTTCCCGTGGTGATACTGATTGCATGGCTGGAAAAGTATTAGTATTAGTCTGGATTATATTATATTATATTATATTATATTATATTATATTATATTATATTATATTATATTATATTATATTATATTATATTATATTATATTATATTATATTATATTATAGTCAAGTCACCTTTATTTCTATAGCGCTTTATAGAATACAGCTTGCAGCTTCACAGTAATAAACAGGAAAATAACTATCAATAATACTAACTCACTTCATCATGAGAGAGTAGAGCTGCTTAGCAGATTTTAAATGTATTATTAATAATAAAAATATTACATGAATGTCTTTTTCTCCGTTTTCTGTCATTCTGTATCTCTATCTCTCTAATCTGAGAGTTATTATTAGTGTTACTCAGGCAAATAAGTGAACAGCTGTGTCAACCTGACTACATTGCTCTCACTATCTCTGTCTTTTTCTCTGTCCTTCTGTTTCACAGAGGTACTTATAGCAGTTCACATTTCCGCTGAGTGACACCTGAGACTTAAGCTGTGATGTGTGAATGTTTGTATGCTTGTGTGTTACCTATAGACAATCCAGATGCCAAATTCTGATTGGACACATCCATGGCAGTGGCTGATCTATGTTATCGGAGTTTGTTCATGTGTACTTTGTGACATTTGAAAATCATTAAACCGTGTGCATGTGCACTCACGCATAAGTGTGTGCGCTGTGCTCTAAGGGTTTGTCACCTGAGGTGTAGCCAATTAAACTTAAAAATACAGTCTATTACCTTCAAAATCTCTTTGACAACTTCCAGACAGCCTTTAAACAGCTGTTTTATTTGGTTTTACCAATTTCATTAGATGATCTTGGATTTGACTTGCATGATTGATTATTCAGTGTATTGATAATTATGATGATGAGAAATATTACAGTGGGAGATTTTCTGAAATATCAAACCCACAATGTCATACAACTAAATCATACAACAATGTCATACAACTAAAATTTGTAAATAATAAAAACATATGAAAATATATATATTTTTTATACATATTTGACAAGAGATTTTGACAGTGGTCAAAACTGAAGCATTATGTTTCTGCTCTTTTTCTTTCTCAGAAAAAAAAAAAATATATATATATATATATATAATCACAATCATACATACACTTTGTTAATCATACATACACAAGTCACTTTGATTTCTATGTAAACACTGACACTGTGTAGCACTATTTAAACTCTGTGGATCCCAACACAGCAACATTGGCTCAACTAGTGATGTGAATTTGATGCGGGACTACTTTTCTAGTTTCTCAGTGAAAGACAGGAGTGAAGCAGTCATTATTATTGCAGTTTTGTTTAATGACACTACTGGAGAATAATTACATACTGAGAATATCAATGGCTGGTTTGAGAGGTTTAAGTAAAAGAAAGTGGATTTTTGGGGGCATGCTATTTAATATTTTGTTTCTCAAAATAACCTCTCATGGACATGCAACTCCATTATATGCAACTCTATTATATTACAATTTCTTATAATATAATAATGCATCTCACAAAATAATGCCAAGCATCAGATACAGATTTAACCATATCCTTCTCAGAAATTTGAAAAAGGACGGAATAAATGGAAGCCTTTTTATTGGATGTCGTAGCTGGGTAAATTGACATTAAAGGACCATGGACCACAACATTTCCTGCATCCAAAAGAAATAGTCTTCCTATGGAAGCTTGTTTCCGCCACAGAATAAAACATTTTAAAAGATAATTGCGACTTTTTATCTCACAATTGCGAGTTTATATCTCGCAATTCTGAGAAATAAGGTCAGAATTGCGAGATATAAAGTCAGAATTGCGTGAAATAAAGTCGCAATTGCGTGTTATAAAGTCAGAATTGCGAGATATAAAGTCAGAATTGCGTGTTATAAAGTCAGAATTCTGACTTTTTTTCTCGCAATTCTGACTTTATAACACGCAATTGCGAGTTTATATCTCGCAATTCTGACATCTTTTCACTTTTCAATTGTGAGATATAAAGTCCAATTATGGAAGCTTGTTTCCACCAATGAATAATAAATAAATAATAATAATTGCGACTTTTTATCTCACAATTCTGACTTTTTTTCTCACAATTGCGAGATATGAAGTCAGAATTGCGAGTTATAAAGCTGCAATTCTGAGAAATAAAGTCGCAATTGCGAGATATAAAGTCACAATTCTGAGAAATAAAGTCGCAGTTGGGAGATATAAAGTCAGAATTGCACGATATAAAGTCGCAATTGCGTGTTATAAAGTCAGAATTGTGAGATATAAACTATTCTGAGGTAAAAAAATAATAAAAAAAAAATCCATCTTTTTTTCCCCTAGAATTGGACTTTATATCTCACAATTGTGAGAAAAGAGGTCGCAATTCTGACTTTATAACACGCAATTGAGACTTTATTTCACGCAATTCTGACTTTATATCTCCCAATTCTGAGAAATAAAGTCAGAATTGCGAGATGTAAACTTGCAATTGTGAGATAAAAAGTCGCAATTTTCTTTTAAAATGTTTTATTTTGTGGCAGAAACAAGCTTCCATATCTTCCAGATGTATTTTACAGGGTGGAGATTTTGAAAAATGGTTCATAGGTTGTTGTTTTATCTGGTGTCTGATTTTGGCTCAGCACTTTGCTCAGCATATTGGCTCATGACTGTTGCTCGAGATTTGCTCTCTCGGTGTAAATATTTGCAGGAACAAGTGCACTCAACTCTCTGTCTCTCGCTCTCTCACACACACATTTTGAGCTGGGAAACGGAGAGAGGTGAGGTCACAATGACACTCACCTGACAACACTCCAACAGTGTTGCATCTCTTCTTCATGTCGACATGCTCATTGCTCCATTTTATGGTTTGCAAGCATAACAAACACAACTGAACACATAAATGCTTTAAAAAACACACATTGGAAAAAAATATCAGTAAAACTGGCATGATGTATGACATGAAAATCATTGCATATCTCATTTAGTGTGGTTGAAGCCACTGTAATTAATAGTAATATTTGATTATGCACACTCACTGTGGTAAAAGCATTATGCTTAATCAACACATAGCAACTTACAGAAACAGATCATCTATAGATATAGGCTATATAATATATTCCAGCAGCTCATGTTCAAATTTATATTTGATGACAGTAGGCATCCACATAGCTTTCACAGTACAGTAAAGGCCTGTCAACATGACATATGCTGCAATATGACCATTCTGTACAGCAAGACACATCTTAAAATGGATGTACGTGTGTGTAAATCCAGTATTTCAGCGTTTCTGTGCTCACATGTATTCAGGGAGCGTTAAGCTATAAGGTGGCTTGCTGTTTTTCATGAAAATAAATGAAGCATGAGGAGGTAGGCTATGCTGAGGTTTGCTGGGGTGTATGATCATGCAAGGTCTATCAGCCAGTCAGATTCAAGAATTTTTCCAAAGCTAGTTATAATGCTGGTAATTCACCGGCCATATATTTAAACACAGACCCTTAATCTGCTCTCTTAAAGTAAATGAAACAGTGCTGTGATCAACAGAGCTGCTCTTTAACAGGCAGAAAATGGGACTCCCACTTTGTCCCCCACCCCGGCTCTCTTGGCTATTGTGCAGCTGTCAGCGCTAAGCTCCGCTGCCATGGAAGACACGCCATCGTAACGGCACACAACCATACAAGCACCTCTTCTGTGGCTAAACCTACAGAAATAGAGAAAGAAGAGAGAAGCCAAAGGGGTGACAGGAAGGCTTGTGTGTTGAGAGAAAGAGAAAAGGAAAGGAGCAGTGTGCTACTTTGAAACTAGCTCACCGAGCTACAAGCTAATTATAATTTTTAGTAACTTGAGTCTACAGTCGAACAAAAAAGCAGCTAGCTACACTACAGGCTACTAACAAACAGTAGTTAACAACACTAATAAAATATTCTGCTAAAAATGTATTGGTAATCATTTGCAATGTGTGATTCTAGCAAATACATTTTCATGTTTTGGAATACTAATCAGGCAGATCAGGTATCACTTACATCTCAACGGAGGTATTCATAATAAATTGGGTGTTCCAGAGTTAAAAATGAATGAGAGGACCATTCAGAAAAGTGTGTTTGATTATTCCTCCAGCTCCCTCGGCCTCGCAGATGTAGTGATGTAGTGTGGTCACAACACTGCAGCTCTCCAGAAAAAAAGAGCTTGCTACTGAAAAAGCATTGTTATTTTGAAGACAGCTGAGCTGCTGTCGAGCTTACAGAGAAATGTGTTTAAGTTAGTAGCGTCACTTCTTTTAGTAGTTAGTTACCAGCACTCTGGAAGGCATTTTTTCCTTCATCCATTAGGTTTAGTTTGTTAATATGGGGATTTTAAACTGAGGAACTGTGAGTCAAGAGACGGCACACTCAGCTCTGCCTGTCCTGCTAACAGTGGAATAATTCACAAACCCGCTGAAAATCCGTACATGAAAAGAGATTATGAGACTCTCATTTAGTTCCACATCAGTGTAGAATATCTTTATTAGAGTTTCTGGTCTTTACGTTGAAAAACTATTAATAAAAAGTCACATTTGTTACATGTACTTAGACAAAGACATAAATCCTGTACGTTTTTCCTTGAAGTTACCTTCCGTAGTCTTAATCATTCTGCGCTCGCTGCCATCCTCGGGGGGGATCTTCGACATGGGAGAGCTCGAAGTTAGCAGTAACATTCGTCATTTTAGCTTTTCATGACATTGGAACGGTTGACTAAGCTAAAACATATATTTGGCTTCCTCTCTCATGTACGTATACTCAGGCCTAAGTTGCTGCTCTGCACTGCTGCTATGTGTCAGTCTCTCCTGGTTTGCCTATACCTCACAGGACCGTCTTCATTACCGAAGCTCTCTGTGGTTCTGCTGTGTGGACTTGCAGTTCTTTGCGTGGGCTCCTCCCAAAACAAACACTCGCCACACATAAAGAGTGTCAGGTTTGTTAGTAAAAACAGTATTTATCTTCAATTAGTTGATAATTTGTTTTTACATTTACATACTTTGCTAATTAAAATGTTGCTGACTTGCATTACTTTGTTAGTGAAGCTAATAAGAATTTGATAGAACTAGGCTATATTCATCATCAGGATTTTATGGAGGGCCTTTTCCTCCACATTGAGAGGAAAAATCATGATTGGTTAATCACAATTTTGCAGCGGTTGAAATTTTGAGATATGGCATATAGTTATAAGATCTTTTTTTTTCTATTATGGCATAACAAGTAAAAATTATGATAAAAGTCAATTTAATGTCAATTTAATGTTTTGGGTTAGTATGTAATGAGATAAAAATCTGAAATTGACATAAGTCGATTGACTTTTTACGTTATAATTTTGACTTTTTATCTTATAATTATGATTATTAGACCATTTCAGCTATTTGTGCAATGTGTATAATATCAGAAATAAATCAAATCAAATGAAAATAAAAAAATTATTTGAAGAGAATGGCAGATAAATTTCACAAAGCCAGTTTAACTCTTTTTCTCTGCCAGCATTTTTGAAAAAAGTTGACAGCCAGCGCCAGCACTTTTGATCATTTTCACAAAAGTTTCATGAATATTTTGTTTGATCAATATCTGAACATGTAATATATCAAACTGTTTAGCTTCATGCATTCTTTTTTATCAGCACTTGAATGTGGGCAAGTTTCATAATAAAAAGCAACATTTTGAGCAAAAGGTTGTGAAAATCGCATTTTTGTCAAAGACTACGTCTGGATCAGATTCATAACGATGATCAAAACATAGATGGAGTAGATCGAGTCCATCAACACCCAAAGCTTGCACAGTCCTATACCTCATCCTGGGTCGATATTTCATTGGGCAATGCAAGATATTCAAACGGATTTTTTTATTACAATCATAGGACTTCCCTCAAAGGGATATTTCACCGCTGGAAAGATTAATTTGTTTTTATACTGGGTCATTTATGTAGTAGAAATGTGAAATAATTTTAGAAGTTGGTGCCTTCTAGACTGAGAAAAGCTAGAAAATGTATTTTTGGCTCATGTGGATGAAAGGCAACAACTCCCAGAATGCACTTACTTCGCTGCCCTACGAGGCCACTCCCAAGACACGCCTACCGGTTACAGAGGGCAGTATCGGAACAAATGATACAACTAGGCTACTAGTCGACTCGAAACTGAAAAACTGCGTACGTTTTATCGTGAGACCCCCCCCCCCCCCATGGGCGGGTTGAAAACATGCAGAACTAGCTCCTACTACTGGCTGTAGTCTCTAGCCTCTGGCCAAAAACGCCTCAGATGACGCAAAATGACGATTTTTGCATCATCTGAGGTTTTTTTCCAGACACACAATACAGAAATGTCTCGTCTCAGGGGGACATGAGGGAGGGAAGCACGGCCATTCAAAAATACTACCGGGTTTCTACTGATACAAAGCTTAATGCTAATCGGTGAAGTATCCCTTTAAGGAAAATGCAATATATACTGTAAATATGTTACTGTAGGTACACTCACTTACTCGATCTCTCACAATACTTCAATGAACAATATAAATGAGAACATGTGTTTAAGTTGCTAAGAGTGGTCGCTAGGGGTATTGTGTAGTGATACATAGAACCGTTGGGTGAAGCGGTCATAGCCGTGTTTTATCGAACCAAACAGAATCAAGGACTGGAACTAATCGTTTTATAATGTTGAAAATAGTGCAGAAGATATTTCTGACGTGAAAACTAGAGTCGTGATACTCCCTCAGTAAGAATGTGTTGCAAAAGATAGAATGGTTTCTTATAAATAACCATTTATCCATTAAATATTTAACACCATGCTGATATACGAGCTAAACTAATGTGGCTGAACTTTTAAAAAACATATTCATTAAATAAATCAAACGTGTACTCAACAAAGAGACATAAAAGCCAGTGGAATAGAGTTACACAGTGGAGGCATTTAGATTCATTTCAAACTGTGCATATTCCATAAACATCAAGCTTGGGGAGAAATTACAGGCTTTTGAGTGACAGGTAAATACTAGCAATCAAAATGTGTCAGGTATTGGCATTGATTGTGTGTTAACTCCTCCCTCTTCAACCCACTTCCCTCTCCGAGGTGTTTCCCCTCCGAGTGACCCCCCTGGAGCTCCATCTGTTGTAGCTCTTTGTGTTGTTCCCTATAGAACAGAGTTGGAGGACAAGTTTATCGCTTCAAATTCTGCCAACAGGAGGCTTTGTTTGGAAATGGCTTTGATTCTTCATCTTGCTCTCTGAATAAAAGCTCCAACACACACAAATGACTTGGGGAAGAAACTTTGGGCTGGTATGCGTCTTTTTTGTTTTATCTAGAAAATGTATGTCTTTGGGAGTGTGAGAGGTTTGTATGGGTCACCTCTACAAACAGATTAGGAATGCGATATCATGATTGTCTTGCAATCCCTCTGGTTCCTTGTCAGGCTTTGAGATTGCGCTACTGAGAAAGCAGAAATTGTGTTGGTCTTGTCACGTGTGGTATGTTTCCAGTTTTCTCAGTTATCTAGTTCTGTGACCCCTGATAAACCGGTAGTAAACTACTACATAATTAAACTAAAGCTTAAAGAGGCCGTAATATGCCCTTTTACAAATAGTTTTTTGGAGGGTTCTACTAGAATAGGTTTTCATGCTTGAATGTTCAAAAAACACATTTTTTTCCCACATATTTTACAATATTGCAGAACCTCTCTACCCAGTCTGTCAGTAACGCTCTGTTTAGTTCCGGTCTTAAGTCCCTCCTTCTGAAAAGCGCAATGTGCTCTGATTGGTCGATTGGACCAGTGTGTTGTGATTGGTCAACTGCTTCGAGCAGATTTCAGAAATGTCATGGGCACGGCCCTTACCGTGCACGAGTTTCAACACACTAACGCAACTTAACCAGGCCTATTCCCTCTTTATGCGTATGCCTTGGGCGAGAATTATTTAAATGAGGAATATTGTGACGTGTACCTTACCAGAAAAAAAACTCAAGACTACAATTGAGGCATTTCAGAGAGTTCAGAAACAGTGCTTACTGATATAGAGAAGAACTCCCTTTGGAGTGGACTTCGTGCTTTGTACATTTGCAGACCCTTTTCATGCTCAAACAGAAACATTAAAGGTAAACAAATAATTAAAAGGTAAAAAAGCATTAAAAAAATAAATGTCTAATAAAAAAAAAAAATCCATATCCATTTTGGTCAGTGGTTACCAAAACAGTTTCAAACTATCTTCTTTTGTGTTCCGCAGAGGAGAGAAAGCCATACAGGTTTTGAACGACATGAGGGTGAGCAAATGATGACCGAATTGTCTATTTTTGGGTGAACTATCCCTTTAAAGCTACTATAGTAAATAAACTTGAAATAGCATTTAAGGAAACAGCATTTGCATATAGAGGAAACAGACTATGTAGTGTGAAAATAGAATACTGTCTGCACAATTTCTGTACAGTTTTGTTCTGCTGCAATTTTAATACATTTCAGTTATTTTTATTGCTTTTTTTATGTCTATAGAGGGAATGCAAGCAACATAAGATCTCTAATTCTTGTATTTTGAATTTATATAATAATCTTATTAATATTATGGCATTAATATTGCACAATATTTCATGAACTTTGTCATGCAATTACTTTCTTGTAAATTCAGATCCCAAAACATTGTTTATTTTAAGGTTTAAATAAGCTTTTGAATGCCAGATTTTCAGTGCGGTGGCTTTTGGACCCCTCTGTAGGATTTGTAGATGCAGACTGTTCTTAGAAGTGGATTGTTTTGTTCCGCACACAGATCTCATGGTATACAGCATGAGCCAAACTAATGCAAAATAAGAATTAATACAAAACCAATGAAAAAAAAGTGTTGTGACAACAAACTGTCTGGATAAAAAGTGACAGCCAACAAAAAGCACTTCATTCAAATTTTACATTTTTTAAGATGCTAATCTCTGAGGTTTAACTCATTTTAAGTTAATGTACAGGTGTATCAAGCAACCGTGACCTTCAAAGAATCCAGCTAGTTTTACCTCTCTAACTCTCTCGATATTGTGTCTAAAGAACATAAGATAATAAATGTAGATGTGAATATATATGCTGCATTTAATTACGCCATTTTTAAAGAAGAATAATTTTTTTACTCCTAAATAGAGCAGCATGATTTATCGCTATAAGATTGTGATCTCGAATTACATACCCGCACAGTCTTATTCCTAAATGATAATGATTCGCTTGTGTCATTTAAACATTTGACAATTACACTGGAATGTTCAAATCTGCGTTGGTGCTGTCGCTGACACAAAGAGAGCAGTTGCCATGTCGGTATGAAACAGCTTCACAAACAGTATTTTCAACCGCTCAATATCAATAAATGTGTTTTTTCTTTTACATTTATCATGTTATGTTCATAGGGTCTCTTTTTAGATGATACAAATCTGATACTGATTAATAGCGCTCTTAAGAATTTCCCTCTATATATAATTTGTATAGGGAAATGGCTGCTTTACCTTTCAGCTACGGGAGTTGTAATTTCCTCTGTAATATTTCTTTTTTTCCGAGGCTTTCTGTTGCATTAAAACTACCTATTTTGTTTGTTCTGTAATTGTCTCCCATTTTTCTCCTCCTCTGATGTGCTGGTAACCACAGAGAAGCACTTTTTCCCCAGCCTGAAATGCATTTCCCTCCTTTGTAAATCAGTAAATGTTTTGCTGCATTTTGGGTATTTTTAAAGGTGGATGTATGGCATGTTTTGACCCATTGACTCTCTATCTCTCTCTCTCTCTGGGGTTGGCACACTCGGAAAAAATGGTAAAGCTGTCACCGGGATGGTTCCCTTTAAAAAAGGTTCAAATATGTATATTTTGGACAAAGGTGTGCCTTTTGAAAGGGTACCGCGCCAGTTACAGCTTTTGTATCTTTTTTTTCTGAGAGCTAAGATTTATTTAACGTTTCTTGAAAGACTGGAATACTGAAATGGCTGCATTTATTTGATGAAAGATATAGTAAAACAGTAATATTGTGAAATATATATTACAATTTGCAATTTAAAATATATTACAATTTAAAATAAATTTGTATTTTAAATTATATATATTTTTTTTTTTTCCTGTGATGGCAAAGCTGAATTTTCATCAGCCACTCTAAATTTTAATATACATTTTATATATACAGTACTGTGCAAATGTCTTAGGCATGTTAATGTCCCGCCAATTTAAATTGCAATTGTTGATATCAACAATTGATTTCTTACTAGTTGAAATTCCAATTTCACATATCAGAAATACAATTCTTACTAGTAAATCCTTTATTTTCGATATCAAGATTTCAATTGTCACTAGTTGAAATGTCTATTCTTGATATCAACAATTGAATTGCTACCAGTAACAATGTTATTTTTTTATATCAATAATTCGTTGATGTCCATGCCGGAGATATTGGTGTCTGTGTCGGAGACTTTGATGTCCGTTCCGGAGACGGTGGTGTCTGTGTCAGAGACTTTGGTGTCCGTTCTGGAGACGGTGGTGTCCGTGCCGGTGTCCGTGCCGGAGACACTGATGTCCGTGCCGGAGACGGTGATGTCCGTGCCGGAGTCGTTGGTGTCCGTTCTGGAGACGTTGTTGGTCGTGCCGGAGAAGGTGGTGTCAGTGCCGGAGATGGTGATGTCCGTGCCGGAGTCGTTGGTGTCTGTTCTGGAGACGTTGGTGTCCGTGCCGGAGAAGGTGGTGTCAGTGCCGGAGACGGTGATGTCCGTGCCGGAGTCGTTGGTGTCTGTTCTGGAGACGTTGGTGTCCGTGCCGGTGTCCGCGCCGGAGATGGTGGTGTCTGTGCCGGAGATGGTGGTTTCCATGCCGGTGTCCATGCCGGTGTCCGTGCTGGAGACGTTGGTGTCTGTGCCGGAGACTTTGATGTCCGTTCCGGAGACAGTGGTCTCTGTGTCAGAGACTTTGGTGTCCGTTCTGGAGACGGTGGTGTCCGTGCCGGTGTCCGTGTCAGAGATGGTGATGTCCGTGCCGGAGTCGTTGGTGTCTGTTCTGGAGACGTTGGTGGTCGTGCCGGAGACGGTGGTGTCCGTGCCGGAGACGGTGATGTCCGTGCCGGAGTCGTTGGTGTCTGTTCTGGAGACGTTGGTGTCCGTGCCGGTGTCCACGCCGGAGATGGTGGTGTCTGTACCGGAGTAGGTGGTGTCCAATGCCGGTGTCTGTGCCGGAGACTTTGATGTCCGTTCCGGAGACTGTGGTCTCCATGCCGGTGTCCGTGCTGGAGACGGTGGTGTCCCTGCAAATGTCCGTGCTGGAGACGGTGGTGTCTGTGCACTTGTCTGTGCCGGAGACGGTGGTGTCTGTGTCTTCATATATATATATATCAGACTGATCTCATGAAATGACGTATGTATGACACGCCAATTCGTATTTCCATTTTTGACGTGTTATCAACACGCATAATCGCTTTTCAGCGTGTTTATCAACGCCGTTGATTTACGTTACATTACTGTATATAAATATATATGACCTACCCCAACCGCGTCCCTAAACCTACCCATCACTCGGGTTAATACCATTTATGAGTGTTCCCCTACCATCCTAGGAAAAAAAATATTGCTCCCCAGATGTAGATATACATTTTCCTCCGTTTCGCTCGGACATTTAACGGCGTACACATACACGCGGAATCACTCGGACGTTTAACGGCGTACACATACACGCGCGTGGACATACACGCGGAAAGCTCAAAATGCGTATAAATAACACGCCACTTGACTTGAAAGTGGCGTGTATGTTTACGCAAAGTCATGATGTCATGTTGTATATATATATATATATATATATATATATATATATGAAGACTTCAGATGCAAAAGCCTCAGTCCATCTAAAGTTTTTGTTTAATATTATCATTTTTATCAGGCTCCTATGTATAGGTTTCTACCCAAGTACAGGCATTTCTGAATGGGCTGAGGCTGGGATTTTGTGAGTTTGAAGTGAAAGTATTTGATGAGCGTATACTATATGACAGAGGTGGCTTTGAGAGGCTTTTGCATCAGAGATCTTCATATATATATTTTTGTTTGTTTGTTTGTTTTCCACCCAAAAGAACAGCATTTAATACAAATCTTTTTTACTTACTCTTAAATTGACTCACTCTTGATCAATGTAATGGTTCCTTGGTGAATAAAAGTATTAATTTAATCCTCTTCTTCAAAAAAAATAAATAAAAAAAATAAAAATTAAAAAAAATAAAACCCCATACTTTTGAATGGTAGGGTACATATATTCATGTAGATAGTTATTACTCATCCTCACCCTGCACTTAGCCTATCTTTAGGATTGCGATTGGCTGTCACCGCAACTGTCCTCTAGCGGTGGTGTGAAAACTAGAGCCAGATGCATGTTGGGAAGGAGGTGGAATCATCTGGAGATGTCAGGCTTGGCTTCCTGCATGGAGGCAGCGTGTACGTCTTTGCCAGACTGGAGAATGAAGTCTTTGATCACTGCGTTGGGCAAAGCTTTAGTGCCCCTCTCTGCCAATTTGCAGGGCAGTGTCCCAACTGTCTCCTGCCAGTCATCTCTGCCAGTTTGGATGATTACGGCTGTGCCACCACCCGGGTCAGAGAGGGCGCAGAGATGTCACAGACTGTGCCATCTCTGTGATGCTTCTGTGAAAAAGACACCGTCTCCTTCCTAAACTCAGAGAGCTGTGTCTTCTGCTCTCTTCGCTATTGGTTTGTTTTAGCTCTGTCCATTCCCTTTTTAGGGTCTATCTCAGAACTGCAGTGGCTTTTCTGTCTGCTCTCTTTCTTTGTTGCATTTAAACAAGGCCAAGTGGTCTAGCGCTTGTGGCATTCAGGTCTAGAGGGGTTGTGCGACTCTTTCGCGATAGATGCTTCCGCTGCCTATTATGTTTCAGCGAGGCATGTTGACATTTCTGGAGCATTTTAGAGATGTTATGTTTAAATGTTACCCATGGGTGTACTCCTGGTAAGAGACAGGAATTAGGAACGGTTTGGGAATGTAAATCTGTCATAATAGCTTGGCATGCATTTTTAAAAGCCTGTTGTGTTTTGAGGGGTATGAAACAGCTGTGGAGACACACTATGAATGTGTGTGTGTGTGTGTGTGTGTGTGTGTGTGTGTGTGTGTGTGTGTGCCTGTTCTGGCAGGTTTTCAGGCTTTTATACTGAAAATAAAAATACAAATAGTGGCCTGTCACTGGGAATGGAAAATTTTAGCATTGATTGAAACCAACAAACTTGTGTAAGTGTTGACAAATACACATTTACATGCTTATATTTAGATAATTACACAGAAGTTACCCTGTTTTCTATGGCTCAATCTAAAAAACATCTGTCATTTAAAAAACAACTGGCAGGCAAATGTGTAGTTAAAAAAAAATAAAAAATGCATTTCATTTAAGAGTCGGAGTAAGACCCTTAAAGATGGCCAAATTTGTGACACCAGACTAGGGCTGTCACGATTCCTAGATTAAATTCAAGTACTCAAAGTACTTAAAAAAAAAAAAAAAAAAAAGTAACGTGCATTTGAGAACGCATATAAAGTCTGACACGCTTTGTGTTTCATAGTGAAGTGTTGCATGATTATCATTTACATGCGCGGAGCTCGGTTAACAAACTTCATCTCTTGAGTTTGGGTTGCTTATAACTTTCATCTGGAAATGGTAACATATGCCATTTCACCAGATTTGAAACATAAATCACTTATAAACCTATACACCAACACAGGAGAAAACTTTCAAAATACAAGTTTAAACACTCGCTGTAGCATTTCTATCATAAAGAAGCTTGGCTTGGCTACATATAAAAAATTAAGTGGACATTTGAATTAAATGTTGTTTGGCTAATAGGCTATTAAACAAGGATTTGATCATGCTGTAAAGTGTAACAACAACAATTGCAGGCAGTTGGTGCCCTCTGCAGGAATTTGTTATAATACGTAATGTTGATTGTTTCTATTAAGTTTATTACATGGCTTGGTTGAATTCTAATGTAGAATGCGGTCTGTTATTTCTTGATAATAGACCGCTGCTAAGGCCGTGTGTCCACCAAAGCGTTTTTTTCACGCGGCTGGCGTGTTTTTTTCAATTGTTTCAATGGGAGCGCCGCGTTTTTAAAACGCCATGAGCGTTGAACGTTCGGTGTTTTTTACAGGTCGCCGAGAGTTGAAAAATTTTCAACTTTTGGTAACACGCAGCGCTCATCACTGTCACTTTTTACCCAACTGTCCAATCACAGTGGAGGAGGGGTGGGACTAATACCACACCGACCAACCGCGTCCGCCACATTTTGCTTACATTTTACAACGTACGTCAACAGACAACAACAAGCATAATAACGGAACAAAATCATTTAAAACAAGAGCCAGAGAAAATACATTACATTGTATTGACATTTTAATATAGAATCAACACAGAAACAAAATATGTGTGAAATGAGATACTAGTAATACTTTCGCGGATATTCCGTATCATAACAAGCAAAGTGTCTCAACTGAAAAAAACACAACGCTGGCAAAACGCTCTCAAGCGCTCACAGCTAGGCGTTTTCAGCAGAGCGCCTAGCGTTTTCAGCTGGCTAAAAACGCTTTGGTGGACACGGCCTTTAAGGATAACACACCGTTGCCATGAAAAACAGAGCGTTGCTATGGACGCAGGAATCTAACCGTAGAGACAGAACGGACTACTTTCTTTAGCGGAAGCAATACAATCATTTTTAAATCAATAAACTCCTTTTTAAATCAATATTTTGTGTCAAATTATTGACTTACTTGGTAGGTAGCCATGTAATAAGCGGGATAATGTAGAGCGAGGCGGTTGTTATAGCGAATACAACCCCTTCAGGCTGAT